>NC_136611.1:36225124-36272624 GCF_933228915.1 Telmatherina bonti
CATAAAGACAGAACCTCAGCATCACATAAAGACAGAACTCAGAATCACACGAAGACAGAACCTCAGCATCACATAAAGACAGAACCTCAGCATCACACGAGGACAGAACCTCAGCATCACATAAAGACAGAACCTCAGCATCACATAAAGACAGAACCTCAGCATCACACGAAGACAGAACCTCAGCATCACATAAAGACAGAACCTCAGCATCACATAAAGACAGAACCTCAGCATCACATAAAGACAGAACCTCAGCATCACATAAAGACAGAACCTCAGCATCACACGAAGACAGAACTTCTGCATCACATAAAGACAGAACCTCAGCATCACATAAAGACAGAACCTCAGCATCACATAAAGACAGAACCTCAGCATCACACGAGGACAGAACCTCAGCATCACATAAAGACAGAACCTCAGCATCACATAAAGACAGAACCTCAGCATCACACAAAGACAGAACCTCAGCATCACATAAAGACAGAACCTCAGCATCACATAACGACAGAACCTCAGCATCACACGAAGACAGAACCTCAGCAGCATCACAGAAGACAGAACCTCAGCATCACATAAAGACAGAACCTCAGCATCACACGAGGACAGAACCTCAGCATCACATAAAGACAGAACCTCAGCATCACACGAGGACAGAACCTCAGCATCACATAAAGACAGAACCTCAGCATCACACGAAGACAGAACCTCAGCATCACATAAAGACAGAACCTCAGCATCACATAAAGACAGAACCTCAGCATCACACAAGGACAGAACCTCAGCATCACATAAAGACAGAACCTCAGCATCACACGAAGACAGAACCTCAGCATCACATAAAGACAGAACCTCAGCATCACACTAAAGAAAGAACCTCAGCATCACATAAAGACAGAACCTCAGCATCACACGAGGACAGAACCTCAGCATCACATAAAGACAGAACCTCAGCATCACATAAAGACAGAACCTCAGCATCACACGAAGACAGAACCTCAGCATCACATAAAGACAGAACCTCAGCATCACATAAAGACAGAACCTCAGCATCACACGAAGACGGAACCTCAGCATCACACGAAGACAGAACCTCAGCATCACATAAAGACAGAACCTCAGCATCACACGAAGACAGAACCTCAGCATCACATAAAGACAGAACCTCAGCATCACATAAAGACAGAACCTCAGCATCACACGAAGACAGAACCTCAGCATCACATAAAGACAGAACCTCAGCATCACACGAGGACAGAACCTCAGCATCACATAAAGACAGAACCTCAGCATCACATAAAGACAGAACCTCAGCATCACATAAAGACAGAACCTCAGCATCACACGAAGACAGAACCTCAGCATCACATAAAGACAGAACCTCAGCATCACATAAAGACAGAACCTCAGCATCACACGAAGACAGAACCTCAGCATCACACGAAGACAGAACCTCAGCATCACATAAAGACAGAACCTCAGCATCACACGAAGACAGAACCTCAGCATCACATAAAGACAGAACCTCAGCATCACATAAAGACAGAACCTCAGCATCACACGAAGACAGAACCTCAGCATCACATAAAGACAGAACCTCAGCATCACATAAAGACAGAACCTCAGCATCACATAAAGACAGAACCTCAGCATCACATAAAGACAGAACCTCAGCATCACACGAAGACAGAACTTCTGCATCACATAAAGACAGAACCTCAGCATCACATAAAGACAGAACCTCAGCATCACATAAAGACAGAACCTCAGCATCACACGAGGACAGAACCTCAGCATCACATAAAGACAGAACCTCAGCATCACATAAAGACAGAACCTCAGCATCACACAAAGACAGAACCTCAGCATCACATAAAGACAGAACCTCAGCATCACATAACGACAGAACCTCAGCATCACACGAAGACAGAACCTCAGCATCACACGAAGACAGAACCTCAGCATCACATAAAGACAGAACCTCAGCATCACACGAAGACAGAACCTCAGCATCACACGAAGACAGAACCTCAGCATCACATAAAGACAGAACCTCAGCATCACACGAAGACAGAACCTCAGCATCACATAAAGACAGAACCTCAGCATCACACGAAGACAGAACCTCAGCATCACATAAAGACAGAACCTCAGCATCACACGAGGACCGAACCTCAGCATCACATAAAGACAGAACCTCAGCATCACACGAAGACAGAACCTCAGCATCACATAAAGACAGAACCTCAGCATCACACGAAGACAGAACCTCAGCATCACATAAAGACAGAACCTCAGCATCACACAAGGACAGAACCTCAGCATCACATAAAGACAGAACCTCAGCATCACATAAAGACAGAACCTCAGCATCACACGAGGACAGAACCTCAGCATCACACGAAGACAGAACCTCAGCATCACATAAAGACAGAACCTCAGCATCACACGAAGACAGAACCTCAGCATCACACAAAGACAGAACCTCAGCATCACACGAGGATAGAACCTCAGCATCACACGAAGACAGAACCTCAGCATCACATAAAGACAGAACCTCAGCATCACACGAAGACAGAACCTCAGCATCACATAAAGACAGAACCTCAGCATCACATAAAGACAGAACCTCAGCATCACATAAAGACAGAACCTCAGCATCACACGAGGACAGAACCTCAGCATCACATAAAGACAGAACCTCAGCATCACATAAAGACAGAACCTCAGCATCACACAAAGACAGAACCTCAGCATCACATAAAGACAGAACCTCAGCATCACATAACGACAGAACCTCAGCATCACACGAAGACAGAACCTCAGCATCACACGAAGACAGAACCTCAGCATCACACGAAGACAGAACCTCAGCATCACATAAAGACAGAACCTCAGCATCACACGAAGACAGAACATCAGCATCACATAAAGACAGAACCTCAGCATCACACGAAGACAGAACCTCAGCATCACATAAAGACAGAACCTCAGCATCACACGAAGACAGAACCTCAGCATCACACGAAGACAGAACCTCAGCATCACATAAAGACAGAACCTCAGCATCACACGAAGACAGAACCTCAGCATCACATAAAGACAGAACCTCAGCATCACACGAGGACAGAACCTCAGCATCACATAAAGATAGAACCTCAGCATCACATAAAGACAGAACCTCAGCATCACATAAAGAGAGAACCTCAGCATCACACGAAGACAGAACCTCAGCATCACATAAAGACAGAACCTCAGCATCACATCAAGACAGAACCTCAGCATCACATAAAGACAGAACCTCAGCATCACACGAAGACAGAACCTCAGCATCACACAAAGACAGAACCTCAGCATCACACGAGGATAGAACCTCAACATCACACGAAGACAGAACCTCAGCATCACATAAAGACAGAACCTCAGCATCACACGAAGACAGCACCTCAGCATCACATAAAGACAGAACCTCAGCATCACACGAAGACAGAACCTCAGCATCACATAAAGACAGAACCTCAGCATCACACGAAGACAGAACCTCAGCATCACATAAAGACAGAACCTCAGCATCACACGAGGACAGAACCTCAGCATCACATAAAGACAGAACCTCAGCATCACATAAAGACAGAACCTCAGCATCACACGAGGACAGAACCTCAGCATCACACGAAGACAGAACCTCAGCATCACATAAAGACAGAACCTCAGCATCACACGAAGACAGAACCTCAGCATCACACAAAGACAGAACCTCAGCATCACACGAGGATAGAACCTCAGCATCACACGAAGACAGAACCTCAGCATCACACGAAGACAGAACCTCAGCATCACATAAAGACAGAACCTCAGCATCACACGAAGACAGAACCTCAGCATCACATAAAGACAGAACCTCAGCATCACATAAAGACAGAACCTCAGCATCACACGAAGACAGAACCTCAGCATCACATAAAGACAGAACCTCAGCATCACATAAAGACAGAACCTCAGCATCACATAAAGACAGAACCTCAGCATCACATAAAGACAGAACCTCAGCATCACACGAAGACAGAACTTCTGCATCACATAAAGACAGAACCTCAGCATCACATAAAGACAGAACCTCAGCATCACATAAAGACAGAACCTCAGCATCACACGAGGACAGAACCTCAGCATCACATAAAGACAGAACCTCAGCATCACATAAAGACAGAACCTCAGCATCACACAAAGACAGAACCTCAGCATCACATAAAGACAGAACCTCAGCATCACATAACGACAGAACCTCAGCATCACACGAAGACAGAACCTCAGCATCACACGAAGACAGAACCTCAGCATCACATAAAGACAGAACCTCAGCATCACACGAAGACAGAACCTCAGCATCACACGAAGACAGAACCTCAGCATCACATAAAGACAGAACCTCAGCATCACACGAAGACAGAACCTCAGCATCACATAAAGACAGAACCTCAGCATCACACGAAGACAGAACCTCAGCATCACATAAAGACAGAACCTCAGCATCACACGAGGACCGAACCTCAGCATCACATAAAGACAGAACCTCAGCATCACACGAAGACAGAACCTCAGCATCACATAAAGACAGAACCTCAGCATCACACGAAGACAGAACCTCAGCATCACATAAAGACAGAACCTCAGCATCACACAAGGACAGAACCTCAGCATCACATAAAGACAGAACCTCAGCATCACATAAAGACAGAACCTCAGCATCACACGAGGACAGAACCTCAGCATCACACGAAGACAGAACCTCAGCATCACATAAAGACAGAACCTCAGCATCACACGAAGACAGAACCTCAGCATCACACAAAGACAGAACCTCAGCATCACACGAGGATAGAACCTCAGCATCACACGAAGACAGAACCTCAGCATCACATAAAGACAGAACCTCAGCATCACACGAAGACAGAACCTCAGCATCACATAAAGACAGAACCTCAGCATCACACGAAGACAGAACCTCAGCATCACATAAAGACAGAACCTCAGCATCACACGAAGACAGAACCTCAGCATCACATAAAGACAGAACCTCAGCATCACACGAGGACAGAACCTCAGCATCACATAAAGACAGAACCTCAGCATCACATAAAGACAGAACCTCAGCATCACACGAGGACAGAACCTCAGCATCACACGAAGACAGAACCTCAGCATCACATAAAGACAGAACCTCAGCATCACACGAAGACAGAACCTCAGCATCACACAAAGACAGAACCTCAGCATCACACGAGGATAGAACCTCAGCATCACACGAAGACAGAACCTAAGCATCACATAAAGACAGAACCTCAGCATCACACGAGGACAGAACCTCAGCATCACATAAAGACAGAACCTCAGCATCACATAAAGACAGAACCTCAGCATCACATAAAGAGAGAACCTCAGCATCACACGAAGACAGAACCTCAGCATCACATAAAGACAGAACCTCAGCATCACATAAAGACAGAACCTCAGCATCACATAAAGACAGAACCTCAGCATCACATAAAGACAGAACCTCAGCATCACACGAGGACAGAACCTCAGCATCACATAAAGACAGAACCTCAGCATCACACGAAGAGAGAACCTCAGCATCACATAAAGACAGAACTTCAGCATCACATAAAGACAGAACCTCAGCATCACATAAAGACAGAACCTCAGCATCACACGAAGACAGAACCTCAGCATCACATAAAGACAGAACCTCAGCATCACATAAAGACAGAACCTCAGCATCACACGAAGACAGAACCTCAGCATCACATAAAGACAGAACCTCAGCATCACATAAAGACAGAACCTCAGCATCACATAAAGACAGAACCTCAGCTTCACACGAGGACAGAACCTCGGCATCACATAAAGACAGAACCTCAGCATCACATAAAGACAGAACCTCAGCATCACATAAAGACAGAACCTCAGCATCACACGAAGACAGAACCTCAGCATCACATAAAGACAGAACCTCAGCATCACATAAAGACAGAACCTCAGCATCACACGAAGACAGAACCTCAGCATCACACGAAGACAGAACCTCAGCATCACATAAAGACAGAACCTCAGCATCACACGAAGACAGAACTTCAGCATCACATAAAGACAGAACCTCAGCATCACATAAAGACAGAACCTCAGCATCACACGAAGACAGAACCTTAGCATCACATAAAGACAGAACCTCAGCATCACACGAGGACAGAACCTCAGCATCACATAAAGACAGAACCTCAGCATCACACGAGGACAGAACCTCAGCATCACACGAAGACAGAACCTCAGCATCACACGAACACAGAACCTCAGCATCACATAAAGATAGAACCTCAGCATCACATGAAGACAGAACCTCAGCATCACATAAAGACAGAACCTCAGCATCACATAAAGACAGAACCTCAGCATCACACGAAGACAGAACCTCAGCATCACATAAAGACAGAACCTCAGCATCACATAAAGACAGAACCTCAGCATCACATAAAGACAGGACCTCAGCATCACACGAGGACAGAACCTCAGCATCACATAAAGACAGAACCTCAGCATCACATAAAGACAGAACCTCAGCATCACACAAAGACAGAACCTCAGCATCACATAAAGACAGAACCTCAGCATCACATAACGACAGAACCTCAGCATCACACGAAGACAGAACCTCAGCATCACACGAAGACAGAACCTCAGCATCACACGAAGACAGAACCTCAGCATCACATAAAGACAGAACCTCAGCATCACACGAAGACAGAACATCAGCATCACATAAAGACAGAACCTCAGCATCACACGAAGACAGAACCTCAGCATCACATAAAGACAGAACCTCAGCATCACACGAAGACAGAACCTCAGCATCACACGAAGACAGAACCTCAGCATCACATAAAGACAGAACCTCAGCATCACACGAAGACAGAACCTCAGCATCACATAAAGACAGAACCTCAGCATCACACGAGGACAGAACCTCAGCATCACATAAAGATAGAACCTCAGCATCACATAAAGACAGAACCTCAGCATCACATAAAGAGAGAACCTCAGCATCACACGAAGACAGAACCTCAGCATCACATAAAGACAGAACCTCAGCATCACATCAAGACAGAACCTCAGCATCACATAAAGACAGAACCTCAGCATCACACGAAGACAGAACCTCAGCATCACACAAAGACAGAACCTCAGCATCACACGAGGATAGAACCTCAACATCACACGAAGACAGAACCTCAGCATCACATAAAGACAGAACCTCAGCATCACACGAAGACAGCACCTCAGCATCACATAAAGACAGAACCTCAGCATCACACGAAGACAGAACCTCAGCATCACATAAAGACAGAACCTCAGCATCACACGAAGACAGAACCTCAGCATCACATAAAGACAGAACCTCAGCATCACACGAGGACAGAACCTCAGCATCACATAAAGACAGAACCTCAGCATCACATAAAGACAGAACCTCAGCATCACACGAGGACAGAACCTCAGCATCACACGAAGACAGAACCTCAGCATCACATAAAGACAGAACCTCAGCATCACACGAAGACAAAACCTCAGCGTCACACAAAGACAGAACCTCAGCATCACACGAGGATAGAACCTCAGCATCACACGAAGACAGAACCTCAGCATCACACGAAGACAGAACCTCAGCATCACATAAAGACAGAACCTCAGCATCACACGAAGACAGAACCTCAGCATCACATAAAGACAGAACCTCAGCATCACATAAAGACAGAACCTCAGCATCACACGAAGACAGAACCTCAGCATCACATAAAGACAGAACCTCAGCATCACATAAAGACAGAACCTCAGCATCACATAAAGACAGAACCTCAGCATCACATAAAGACAGAACCTCAGCATCACACGAAGACAGAACTTCTGCATCACATAAAGACAGAACCTCAGCATCACATAAAGACAGAACCTCAGCATCACATAAAGACAGAACCTCAGCATCACACGAGGACAGAACCTCAGCATCACATAAAGACAGAACCTCAGCATCACATAAAGACAGAACCTCAGCATCACACAAAGACAGAACCTCAGCATCACATAAAGACAGAACCTCAGCATCACATAACGACAGAACCTCAGCATCACACGAAGACAGAACCTCAGCATCACACGAAGACAGAACCTCAGCATCACATAAAGACAGAACCTCAGCATCACACGAAGACAGAACCTCAGCATCACACGAAGACAGAACCTCAGCATCACATAAAGACAGAACCTCAGCATCACACGAAGACAGAACCTCAGCATCACATAAAGACAGAACCTCAGCATCACACGAAGACAGAACCTCAGCATCACATAAAGACAGAACCTCAGCATCACACGAGGACCGAACCTCAGCATCACATAAAGACAGAACCTCAGCATCACACGAAGACAGAACCTCAGCATCACATAAAGACAGAACCTCAGCATCACACGAAGACAGAACCTCAGCATCACATAAAGACAGAACCTCAGCATCACACAAGGACAGAACCTCAGCATCACATAAAGACAGAACCTCAGCATCACATAAAGACAGAACCTCAGCATCACACGAGGACAGAACCTCAGCATCACACGAAGACAGAACCTCAGCATCACATAAAGACAGAACCTCAGCATCACACGAAGACAGAACCTCAGCATCACACAAAGACAGAACCTCAGCATCACACGAGGATAGAACCTCAGCATCACACGAAGACAGAACCTCAGCATCACATAAAGACAGAACCTCAGCATCACACGAAGACAGAACCTCAGCATCACATAAAGACAGAACCTCAGCATCACACGAAGACAGAACCTCAGCATCACATAAAGACAGAACCTCAGCATCACACGAAGACAGAACCTCAGCATCACATAAAGACAGAACCTCAGCATCACACGAGGACAGAACCTCAGCATCACATAAAGACAGAACCTCAGCATCACATAAAGACAGAACCTCAGCATCACACGAAGACAGAACCTCAGCATCACACGAAGACAGAACCTCAGCATCACATAAAGACAGAACCTCAGCATCACACGAAGACAGAACCTCAGCATCACATAAAGACAGAACCTCAGCATCACACGAGGACAGAACCTCAGCATCACATAAAGATAGAACCTCAGCATCACATAAAGACAGAACCTCAGCATCACATAAAGAGAGAACCTCAGCATCACACGAAGACAGAACCTCAGCATCACATAAAGACAGAACCTCAGCATCACATCAAGACAGAACCTCAGCATCACATAAAGACAGAACCTCAGCATCACACGAAGACAGAACCTCAGCATCACACAAAGACAGAACCTCAGCATCACACGAGGATAGAACCTCAACATCACACGAAGACAGAACCTCAGCATCACATAAAGACAGAACCTCAGCATCACACGAAGACAGCACCTCAGCATCACATAAAGACAGAACCTCAGCATCACACGAAGACAGAACCTCAGCATCACATAAAGACAGAACCTCAGCATCACACGAAGACAGAACCTCAGCATCACATAAAGACAGAACCTCAGCATCACACGAGGACAGAACCTCAGCATCACATAAAGACAGAACCTCAGCATCACATAAAGACAGAACCTCAGCATCACACGAGGACAGAACCTCAGCATCACACGAAGACAGAACCTCAGCATCACATAAAGACAGAACCTCAGCATCACACGAAGACAGAACCTCAGCATCACACAAAGACAGAACCTCAGCATCACACGAGGATAGAACCTCAGCATCACACGAAGACAGAACCTCAGCATCACATAAAGACAGAACCTCAGCATCACACGAGGACAGAACCTCAGCATCACATAAAGACAGAACCTCAGCATCACATAAAGACAGAACCTCAGCATCACATAAAGAGAGAACCTCAGCATCACACGAAGACAGAACCTCAGCATCACATAAAGACAGAACCTCAGCATCACATAAAGACAGAACCTCAGCATCACATAAAGACAGAACCTCAGCATCACATAAAGACAGAACCTCAGCATCACACGAGGACAGAACCTCAGCATCACATAAAGACAGAACCTCAGCATCACACGAAGACAGAACCTCAGCATCACATAAAGACAGAACTTCAGCATCACATAAAGACAGAACCTCAGCATCACATAAAGACAGAACCTCAGCATCACACGAAGACAGAACCTCAGCATCACATAAAGACAGAACCTCAGCATCACATAAAGACAGAACCTCAGCATCACACGAAGACAGAACCTCAGCATCACATAAAGACAGAACCTCAGCATCACATAAAGACAGAACCTCAGCATCACATAAAGACAGAACCTCAGCTTCACACGAGGACAGAACCTCGGCATCACATAAAGACAGAACCTCAGCATCACATAAAGACAGAACCTCAGCATCACATAAAGACAGAACCTCAGCATCACACGAAGACAGAACCTCAGCATCACATAAAGACAGAACCTCAGCATCACATAAAGACAGAACCTCAGCATCACACGAAGACAGAACCTCAGCATCACACGAAGACAGAACCTCAGCATCACATAAAGACAGAACCTCAGCATCACACGAAGACAGAACTTCAGCATCACATAAAGACAGAACCTCAGCATCACACGAGGACAGAACCTCAGCATCACATAAAGACAGAACCTCAGCATCACACGAAGACAGAACCTCAGCATCACATAAAGACAGAACCTCAGCATCACATAAAGACAGAACCTCAGCATCACATACAGACAGAACCTCAGCATCACACGAGGAAAGAACCTCAGCATCACATAAAGACAGAACCTCAGCATCACATAAAGACAGAACCTCAGCATCACACAAAGACAGAACCTCAGCATTACATAAAGACAGAACCTCAGCATCACATAACGACAGAACCTCAGCATCACACGAAGACAGAACCTCAGCATCACACGAAGACAGAACCTCAGCATCACACGAAGACAGAACCTCAGCATCACATAAAGACAGAACCTCAGCATCACACGAAGACAGAACCTCAGCATCACATAAAGACAGAACCTCAGCATCCCACGAAGACAGAACCTCAGCATCACATAAAGACAGAACCTCAGCATCACACGAAGACAGAACCTCAGCATCACACGAAGACAGAACCTCAGCATCACATAAAGACAGAACCTCAGCATCACACGAAGACAGAACCTCAGCATCACATAAAGACAGAACCTCAGCATCACACGAGGACAGAACCTCAGCATCACATAAAGATAGAACCTCAGCATCACATAAAGATAGAACCTCAGCATCACATAAAGACAGAACCTCAGCATCACATAAAGAGAGAACCTCAGCATCACACGAAGACAGAACCTCAGCATCACATAAAGACAGAACCTCAGCATCACATCAAGACAGAACCTCAGCATCACAGAAAGACAGAACCTCAGCATCACATAAAGACAGAACCTCAGCATCACACGAGGACAGAACCTCAGCATCACATAAAGACAGAACCTCAGCATCACACGAAGACAGAACCTCAGCATCACATAAAGACAGAACTTCAGCATCACATAAAGACAGAACCTCAGCATCACATAAAGACAGAACCTCAGCATCACACGAAGACAGAACCTCAGCATCACATATAGACAGAACCTCAGCATCACACGAGGACAGAACCTCAGCATCACATAGAGACAGAACCTCAGCATCACACGAAGACAGAACCTCAGCATCACATAAAGACAGAACCTCAGCATCACATAAAGACAGAACCTCAGCATCACACAAGGACAGAACCTCAGCATCACATAAATACAGAACCTCAGCATCACACGAAGACAGAACCTCAGCATCACACGAAGACAGAACCTCAGCATCACACGAAGACAGAACCTCAGCATCACATAAAGACAGAACCTCAGCATCACATAAAGACAGAACCTCAGCATCACACGAAGACAGAACTTCAGCATCACATAAAGACAGAACCTCAGCATCACATAAAGACAGAACCTCAGCATCACACGAGGACAGAACCTCAGCATCACATAAAGACAGAACCTCAGCATCACATAAAGACAGAACCTCAGCATCACATAAAGACAGAACCTCAGCATCACACGAAGACAGAACCTCAGCATCACATAAAGACAGAACCTCAGCATCACACGAGGACCGAACCTCAGCATCACATAAAGACAGAACCTCAGCATCACACGAAGACAGAACCTCAGCATCACATAAAGACAGAACCTCAGCATCACACGAAGACAGAACCTCAGCATCACATAAAGACAGAACCTCAGCATCACACGAGGACAGAACCTCAGCATCACATAAAGACAGAACCTCAGCATCACATAAAGACAGAACCTCAGCATCACACGAGGACAGAACCTCAGCATCACACGAAGACAGAACCTCAGCATCACATAAAGACAGAACCTCAGCATCACACGAAGACAGAACCTCAGCATCACACAAAGACAGAACCTCAGCATCACACGAGGATAGAACCTCAGCATCACACGAAGACAGAACCTCAGCATCACATAAAGACAGAACCTCAGCATCACACGAAGACAGAACCTCAGCATCACATAAAGACAGAACCTCAGCATCACACGAAGACAGAACCTCAGCATCACATAAAGACAGAACCTCAGCATCACACGAGGACAGAACCTCAGCATCACATAAAGACAGAACCTCAGCATCACATAAAGACAGAACCTCAGCATCACACGAGGACAGAACCTCAGCATCACACGAAGACAGAACCTCAGCATCACATAAAGACAGAACCTCAGCATCACACGAAGACAGAACCTCAGCATCACACAAAGACAGAACCTCAGCATCACACGAGGATAGAACCTCAGCATCACACGAAGACAGAACCTCAGCATCACATAAAGACAGAACCTCAGCATCACACGAGGACAGAACCTCAGCATCACATAAAGACAGAACCTCAGCATCACATAAAGACAGAACCTCAGCATCACATAAAGAGAGAACCTCAGCATCACACGAAGACAGAACCTCAGCATCACATAAAGACAGAACCTCAGCATCACATAAAGACAGAACCTCAGCATCACATAAAGACAGAACCTCAGCATCACATAAAGACAGAACCTCAGCATCACACGAGGACAGAACCTCAGCATCACATAAAGACAGAACCTCAGCATCACACGAAGACAGAACCTCAGCATCACATAAAGACAGAACTTCAGCATCACATAAAGACAGAACCTCAGCATCACATAAAGACAGAACCTCAGCATCACACGAAGACAGAACCTCAGCATCACATAAAGACAGAACCTCAGCATCACATAAAGACAGAACCTCAGCATCACACGAAGACAGAACCTCAGCATCACATAAAGACAGAACCTCAGCATCACATAAAGACAGAACCTCAGCATCACATAAAGACAGAACCTCAGCATCACACGAGGACAGAACCTCAGCATCACATAAAGACAGAACCTCAGCATCACACGAAGACAGAACCTCAGCATCACATAAAGACAGAACCTCAGCATCACATAAAGACAGAACCTCAGCATCACACGAGGACAGAACCTCAGCATCACACGAAGACAGAACCTCAGCATCACACGAACACAGAACCTCAGCATCACATAAAGACAGAACCTCAGCATCACATAAAGACAGAACCTCAGCATCACATAAAGACAGAACCTCAGCATCACATAAAGACAGAACCTCAGCATCACATAAAGACAGAACCTCAGCATCACATAAAGACAGAACCTCAGCATCACACGAGGACAGAACCTCAGCATCACATAAAGACAGAACCTCAGCATCACATAACGACAGAACCTCAGCATCACACAAAGACAGAACCTCAGCATCACATAAGACAGAACCTCAGCATCACATAACGACAGAACCTCAGCATCACACGAAGACAGAACCTCAGCATCACACGAAGACAGAACCTCAGCATCACATAAAGACAGAACCTCAGCATCACACGAAGACAGAACCTCAGCATCACATAAAGACAGAACCTCAGCATCACACGAAGACAGAACCTCAGCATCACACGAAGACAGAACCTCAGCATCACATAAAGACAGAACCTCAGCATCACACGAAGACAGAACCTCAGCATCACATAAAGACAGAACCTCAGCATCACATAAAGACAGAACCTCAGCATCACATAAAGACAGAACCTCAGCATCACACGAAGACAGAACCTCAGCATCACATAAAGACAGAACCTCAGCATCACACGAGGACAGAACCTCAGCATCACATAAAGACAGAACCTCAGCATCACATAAAGACAGAACCTCAGCATCACACAAAGACAGAACCTCAGCATCACATAAAGACAGAACCTCAGCATCACATAACGACAGAACCTCAGCATCACACGAAGACAGAACCTCAGCATCACACGAAGACAGAACCTCAGCATCACACGAAGACAGAACCTCAGCATCACATAAAGACAGAACCTCAGCATCACACGAAGACAGAACCTCAGCATCACATAAAGACAGAACCTCAGCATCACACGAAGACAGAACCTCAGCATCACATAAAGACAGAACCTCAGCATCACACGAAGACAGAACCTCAGCATCACACGAAGACAGAACCTCAGCATCACATAAAGACAGAACCTCAGCATCACACGAAGACAGAACCTCAGCATCACATAAAGACAGAACCTCAGCATCACACGAGGACAGAACCTCAGCATCACATAAAGATAGAACCTCAGCATCACATAAAGATAGAACCTCAGCATCACATAAAGACAGAACCTCAGCATCACATAAAGAGAGAACCTCAGCATCACACGAAGACAGAACCTCAGCATCACATAAAGACAGAACCTCAGCATCACATCAAGACAGAACCTCAGCATCACATAAAGACAGAACCTCAGCATCACATAAAGACAGAACCTCAGCATCACACGAGGACAGAACCTCAGCATCACATAAAGACAGAACCTCAGCATCACACGAAGACAGAACCTCAGCATCACATAAAGACAGAACTTCAGCATCACATAAAGACAGAACCTCAGCATCACATAAAGACAGAACCTCAGCATCACACGAGGACAGAACCTCAGCATCACATAGAGACAGAACCTCAGCATCACACGAAGACAGAACCTCAGCATCACATAAAGACAGAACCTCAGCATCACATAAAGACAGAACCTCAGCATCACACAAGGACAGAACCTCAGCATCACATAAATACAGAACCTCAGCATCACACGAAGACAGAACCTCAGCATCACACGAAGACAGAACCTCAGCATCACACGAAGACAGAACCTCAGCATCACATAAAAGACAGAACCTCAGCATCACATAAAGACAGAACCTCAGCATCACACGAAGACAGAACTTCAGCATCACATAAAGACAGAACCTCAGCATCACATAAAGACAGAACCTCAGCATCACACGAGGACAGAACCTCAGCATCACATAAAGACAGAACCTCAGCATCACATAAAGACAGAACCTCAGCATCACATAAAGACAGAACCTCAGCATCACACGAAGACAGAACCTCAGCATCACATAAAGACAGAACCTCAGCATCACACGAGGACCGAACCTCAGCATCACATAAAGACAGAACCTCAGCATCACACGAAGACAGAACCTCAGCATCACATAAAGACAGAACCTCAGCATCACACGAAGACAGAACCTCAGCATCACATAAAGACAGAACCTCAGCATCACACGAGGACAGAACCTCAGCATCACATAAAGACAGAACCTCAGCATCACATAAAGACAGAACCTCAGCATCACACGAGGACAGAACCTCAGCATCACACGAAGACAGAACCTCAGCATCACATAAAGACAGAACCTCAGCATCACACGAAGACAGAACCTCAGCATCACACAAAGACAGAACCTCAGCATCACACGAGGATAGAACCTCAGCATCACACGAAGACAGAACCTCAGCATCACATAAAGACAGAACCTCAGCATCACACGAAGACAGAACCTCAGCATCACATAAAGACAGAACCTCAGCATCACACGAAGACAGAACCTCAGCATCACATAAAGACAGAACCTCAGCATCACACGAGGACAGAACCTCAGCATCACATAAAGACAGAACCTCAGCATCACATAAAGACAGAACCTCAGCATCACACGAGGACAGAACCTCAGCATCACACGAAGACAGAACCTCAGCATCACATAAAGACAGAACCTCAGCATCACACGAAGACAGAACCTCAGCATCACACAAAGACAGAACCTCAGCATCACACGAGGATAGAACCTCAGCATCACACGAAGACAGAACCTCAGCATCACATAAAGACAGAACCTCAGCATCACACGAGGACAGAACCTCAGCATCACATAAAGACAGAACCTCAGCATCACATAAAGACAGAACCTCAGCATCACATAAAGAGAGAACCTCAGCATCACACGAAGACAGAACCTCAGCATCACATAAAGACAGAACCTCAGCATCACATAAAGACAGAACCTCAGCATCACATAAAGACAGAACCTCAGCATCACATAAAGACAGAACCTCAGCATCACACGAGGACAGAACCTCAGCATCACATAAAGACAGAACCTCAGCATCACACGAAGACAGAACCTCAGCATCACATAAAGACAGAACTTCAGCATCACATAAAGACAGAACCTCAGCATCACATAAAGACAGAACCTCAGCATCACACGAAGACAGAACCTCAGCATCACATAAAGACAGAACCTCAGCATCACATAAAGACAGAACCTCAGCATCACACGAAGACAGAACCTCAGCATCACATAAAGACAGAACCTCAGCATCACATAAAGACAGAACCTCAGCATCACACGAGGACAGAACCTCAGCATCACATAAAGACAGAACCTCAGCATCACATAAAGACAGAACCTCAGCATCACACGAAGACAGAACCTCAGCATCACACGAAGACAGAACCTCAGCATCACACGAAGACAGAACCTCAGCGTCACACGAAGACAGAACCTCAGCATCACATAAAGACAGAACCTCAGCATCACATAAAGACAGAACCTCAGCATCACACGAAGACAGAACCTCAGCATCACATAAAGACAGAACCTCAGCATCACATAAAGACAGAACCTCAGCATCACACGAGGACAGAACCTCAGCATCACACGAAGACAGAACCTCAGCATCACACGAACACAGAACCTCAGCATCACATAAAGACAGAACCTCAGCATCACATAAAGACAGAACCTCAGCATCACATAAAGACAGAACCTCAGCATCACATAAAGACAGAACCTCAGCATCACACGAGGACAGAACCTCAGCATCACATAAAGACAGAACCTCAGCATCACATAACGACAGAACCTCAGCATCACACAAAGACAGAACCTCAGCATCACATAAAGACAGAACCTCAGCATCACATAACGACAGAACCTCAGCATCACACGAAGACAGAACCTCAGCATCACACGAAGACAGAACCTCAGCATCACATAAAGACAGAACCTCAGCATCACACGAAGACAGAACCTCAGCATCACATAAAGACAGAACCTCAGCATCACACGAAGACAGAACCTCAGCATCACACGAAGACAGAACCTCAGCATCACATAAAGACAGAACCTCAGCATCACACGAAGACAGAACCTCAGCATCACATAAAGACAGAACCTCAGCATCACACGAAGACAGAACCTCAGCATCACACGAAGACAGAACCTCAGCATCACATAAAGACAGAACCTCAGCATCACACGAAGACAGAACCTCAGCATCACATAAAGACAGAACCTCAGCATCACACGAGGACAGAACCTCAGCATCACATAAAGATAGAACCTCAGCATCACACGAAGACAGAACCTCAGCATCACATAAAGACAGAACCTCAGCATCACACGAGGACAGAACCTCAGCATCACATAAAGATAGAACCTCAGCATCACACAAAGACAGAACCTCAGCATCACATAAAGACAGAACCTCAGCATCACATAAAGACAGAACCTCAGCATCACACGAGGACAGAACCTCAGCATCACATAAAGACAGAACCTCAGCATCACACGAAGACAGAACCTCAGCATCACATAAAGACAGAACTTCAGCATCACATAAAGACAGAACCTCAGCATCACACGAGGACAGAACCTCAGCATCACATAAAGACAGAACCTCAGCATCACACGAAGACAGAACCTCAGCATCACATAAAGACAGAACCTCAGCATCACATAAAGACAGAACCTCAGCATCACACAAGGACAGAACCTCAGCATCACATAAAGACAGAACCTCAGCATCACACGAAGACAGAACCTCAGCATCACATAAAGACAGAACCTCAGCATCACACGAAGACAGAACCTCAGCATCACATAAAGACAGAACCTCAGCATCACATAAAGACAGAACCTCAGCATCACACGAAGACAGAACTTCAGCATCACATAAAGACAGAACCTCAGCATCACATAAATACAGAACCTCAGCATCACATAAAGACAGAACCTCAGCATCACACGAGGACAGAACCTCAGCATCACATAAAGACAGAACCTCAGCATCACATAAAGACAGAACCTCAGCATCACACGAAGACAGAACCTCAGCATCACATAAAGACAGAACCTCAGCATCACATAAAGACAGAACCTCAGCATCACACGAAGACGGAACCTCAGCATCACACGAAGACAGAACCTCAGCATCACATAAAGACAGAACCTCAGCATCACACGAAGACAGAACCTCAGCATCACATAAAGACAGAACCTCAGCATCACATAAAGACAGAACCTCAGCATCACACGAAGACAGAACCTCAGCATCACATAAAGACAGAACCTCAGCATCACATAAAGACAGAACCTCAGCATCACATAAAGACAGAACCTCAGCATCACACGAGGACAGAACCTCAGCATCACATAAAGACAGAACCTCAGCATCACATAAAGACAGAACCTCAGCATCACATAAAGACAGAACCTCAGCATCACACGAAGACAGAACCTCAGCATCACATAAAGACAGAACCTCAGCATCACATAAAGACAGAACCTCAGCATCACACGAGGACAGAACCTCAGCATCACATAAAGACAGAACCTCAGCATCACATAAAGACAGAACCTCAGCATCACATGAAGACAGAACCTCAGCATCACACGAAGACAGAACCTCAGCATCACACGAAGACAGAACCTCAGCGTCACACGAAGACAGAACCTCAGCATCACATAAAGACAGAACCTCAGCATCACATAAAGACAGAACCTCAGCATCACACGAAGACAGAACCTCAGCATCACATAAAGACAGAACCTCAGCATCACATAAAGACAGAACCTCAGCATCACACGAGGACAGAACCTCAGCATCACACGAAGACAGAACCTCAGCATCACACGAACACAGAACCTCAGCATCACATAAAGACAGAACCTCAGCATCACATAAAGACAGAACCTCAGCATCACATAAAGACAGAACCTCAGCATCACATAAAGACAGAACCTCAGCATCACACGAGGACAGAACCTCAGCATCACATAAAGACAGAACCTCAGCATCACATAACGACAGAACCTCAGCATCACACAAAGACAGAACCTCAGCATCACATAAAGACAGAACCTCAGCATCACATAACGACAGAACCTCAGCATCACACGAAGACAGAACCTCAGCATCACACGAAGACAGAACCTCAGCATCACATAAAGACAGAACCTCAGCATCACACGAAGACAGAACCTCAGCATCACATAAAGACAGAACCTCAGCATCACACGAAGACAGAACCTCAGCATCACACGAAGACAGAACCTCAGCATCACATAAAGACAGAACCTCAGCATCACACGAAGACAGAACCTCAGCATCACATAAAGACAGAACCTCAGCATCACACGAAGACAGAACCTCAGCATCACACGAAGACAGAACCTCAGCATCACATAAAGACAGAACCTCAGCATCACACGAAGACAGAACCTCAGCATCACATAAAGACAGAACCTCAGCATCACACGAGGACAGAACCTCAGCATCACATAAAGATAGAACCTCAGCATCACACGAAGACAGAACCTCAGCATCACATAAAGACAGAACCTCAGCATCACACGAGGACAGAACCTCAGCATCACATAAAGATAGAACCTCAGCATCACATAAAGACAGAACCTCAGCATCACATAAAGACAGAACCTCAGCATCACATAAAGACAGAACCTCAGCATCACACGAGGACAGAACCTCAGCATCACATAAAGACAGAACCTCAGCATCACACGAAGACAGAACCTCAGCATCACATAAAGACAGAACTTCAGCATCACATAAAGACAGAACCTCAGCATCACACGAGGACAGAACCTCAGCATCACATAAAGACAGAACCTCAGCATCACACGAAGACAGAACCTCAGCATCACATAAAGACAGAACCTCAGCATCACATAAAGACAGAACCTCAGCATCACACAAGGACAGAACCTCAGCATCACATAAAGACAGAACCTCAGCATCACACGAAGACAGAACCTCAGCATCACATAAAGACAGAACCTCAGCATCACACGAAGACAGAACCTCAGCATCACATAAAGACAGAACCTCAGCATCACATAAAGACAGAACCTCAGCATCACACGAAGACAGAACTTCAGCATCACATAAAGACAGAACCTCAGCATCACACGAAGACAGAACCTCAGCATCACATAAAGACAGAACCTCAGCATCACATAAAGACAGAACCTCAGCATCACACAAGGACAGAACCTCAGCATCACACGAAGACAGAACTTCAGCATCACATAAAGACAGAACCTCAGCATCACATAAAGACAGAACCTCAGCATCACATAAAGACAGAACCTCAGCATCACACGAGGACAGAACCTCAGCATCACATAAAGACAGAACCTCAGCATCACATAAAGACAGAACCTCAGCATCACACGAAGACAGAACCTCAGCATCACACGAAGACGGAACCTCAGCATCACACGAAGACAGAACCTCAGCATCACATAAAGACAGAACCTCAGCATCACACGAAGACAGAACCTCAGCATCACATAAAGACAGAACCTAAGCATCACACGAAGACAGAACCTCAGCATCACATAAAGACAGAACCTCAGCATCACACGAAGACAGAACCTCAGCATCACACGAAGACAGAACCTCAGCATCACATAAAGACAGAACCTCAGCATCACACGAAGACAGAACCTCAGCATCACATAAAGACAGAACCTCAGCATCACACGAGGACAGAACCTCAGCATCACATAAAGACAGAACCTCAGCATCACACGAAGACAGAACCTCAGCATCACATAAAGACAGAACCTCAGCATCACACGAAGACAGAACCTCAGCATCACACGAAGACAGAACCTCAGCATCACATAAAGACAGAACCTCAGCATCACATAAAGACAGAACCTCAGCATCACACGAAGACAGAACCTCAGCATCACACGAAGACAGAACCTCAGCATCACATAAAGACAGAACCTCAGCATCACTAAAAGACAGAACCTCAGCATCACACGAAGACAGAACTTCAGCATCACATAAAGACAGAACCTCAGCATCACATAAAGACAGAACCTCAGCATCACACGAGGACAGAACCTCAGCATCACATAAAGACAGAACCTCAGCATCACACGAGGACAGAACCTCAGCATCACATAAAGACAGAACCTCAGCATCACACGAAGACAGAACCTCAGCATCACATAAAGACAGAACCTCAGCATCACATAAAGACAGAACCTCAGCATCACACGAGGACAGAACCTCAGCATCACATAAAGACAGAACCTCAGCATCACACGAAGACAGAACCTCAGCATCACATAAAGACAGAACCTCAGCATCACACGAAGACAGAACCTCAGCATCACATAAAGACAGAACCTCAGCATCACATAAAGACAGAACCTCAGCATCACACGAAGACAGAACTTCAGCATCACATAAAGACAGAACCTCAGCATCACATAAAGACAGAACCTCAGCATCACATAAAGACAGAACCTCAGCATCACACGAGGACAGAACCTCAGCATCACATAAAGACAGAACCTCAGCATCACGTAAAGACAGAACCTCAGCATCACACGAAGACAGAACCTCAGCATCACATAAAGACAGAACCTCAGCATTCCATAACGACAGAACCTCAGCATCACACGAAGACAGAACCTCAGCATCACACGAAGACAGAACCTCAGCATCACATAAAGACAGAACCTCAGCATCACACGAAGACAGAACCTCAGCATCACATAAAGACAGAACCTCAGCATCACACGAAGACAGAACCTCAGCATCACATAAAGACAGAACCTCAGCATCACACGAAGACAGAACCTCAGCATCACACGAAGACAGAACCTCAGCATCACATAAAGACAGAACCTCAGCATCACACGAAGACAGAACCTCAGCATCACATAAAGACAGAACCTCAGCATCACATAAAGACAGAACCTCAGCATCACACAAGGACAGAACCTCAGCATCACATAAAGACAGAACCTCAGCATCACACGAAGACAGAACCTCAGCATCACACGAAGACAGAACCTCAGCATCACACGAAGACAGAACCTCAGCATCACATAAAGACAGAACCTCAGCATCACATAAAGACAGAACCTCAGCATCACACGAAGACAGAACTTCAGCATCACATAAAGAAAGAACCTCAGCATCACATAAAGACAGAACCTCAGCATCACATAAAGACAGAACCTCAGCATCACACGAGGACAGAACCTCAGCATCACATAAAGACAGAACCTCAGCATCACATAAAGACAGAACCTCAGCATCACACGAAGACAGAACCTCAGCATCACATAAAGACAGAACCTCAGCATCACATAAAGACAGAACCTCAGCATCACACGAAGACGGAACCTCAGCATCACACGAAGACAGAACCTCAGCATCACATAAAGACAGAACCTCAGCATCACACGAAGACAGAACCTCAGCATCACATAAAGACAGAACCTCAGCATCACATAAAGACAGAACCTCAGCATCACACGAAGACAGAACCTCAGCATCACATAAAGACAGAACCTCAGCATCACACGAAGACAGAACCTCAGCATCACATAAAGACAGAACCTCAGCATCACATAAAGACAGAACCTCAGCATCACATAAAGACAGAACCTCAGCATCACACGAAGACAGAACCTCAGCATCACATAAAGACAGAACCTCAGCATCACATAAAGACAGAACCTCAGCATCACACGAAGACAGAACCTCAGCATCACACGAAGACAGAACCTCAGCATCACATAAAGACAGAACCTCAGCATCACACGAAGACAGAACTTCAGCATCACATAAAGACAGAACCTCAGCATCACATAAAGACAGAACCTCAGCATCACACGAAGACAGAACCTCAGCATCACATAAAGACAGAACCTCAGCATCACACGAGGACAGAACCTCAGCATCACATAAAGACAGAACCTCAGCATCACACGAAGACAGAACCTCAGTATCACATAAAGACAGAACCTCAGCATCACACGAGGACAGAACCTCAGCATCACATAAAGACAGAACCTCAGCATCACACGAGGACAGAACCTCAGCATCACACGAAGACAGAACCTCAGCATCACACGAAGACAGAACCTCAGCATCACATAAAGACAGAACCTCAGCATCACATAAAGACAGAACCTCAGCATCACATAAAGACAGAACCTCAGCATCACATAAAGACAGAACCTCAGCATCACAGGAAGACAGAACTTCAGCATCACATAAAGACAGAACCTCAGCATCACATAAAGACAGAACCTCAGCATCACATAAAGACAGAACCTCAGCATCACACGAGGACAGAACCTCAGCATCACATAAAGACAGAACCTCAGCATCACATAAAGACAGAACCTCAGCATCACACAAAGACAGAACCTCAGCATCACATAAAGACAGAACCTCAGCATCACATAACGACAGAACCTCAGCATCACACGAAGACAGAACCTCAGCATCACACGAAGACAGAACCTCAGCATCACATAAAGACAGAACCTCAGCATCACACGAAGACAGAACCTCAGCATCACATAAAGACAGAACCTCAGCATCACACGAAGACAGAACCTCAGCATCACACGAAGACAGAACCTCAGCATCACACGAAGACAGAACCTCAGCATCACATAAAGACAGAACCTCAGCATCACACGAAGACAGAACCTCAGCATCACATAAAGACAGAACCTCAGCATCACACGAGGACAGAACCTCAGCATCACATAAAGACAGAACCTCAGCATCACACGAAGACAGAACCTCAGCATCACATAAAGACAGAACCTCAGCATCACACGAAGACAGAACCTCAGCATCACATAAAGACAGAACCTCAGCATCACACGAGGACAGAACCTCAGCATCACATAAAGACAGAACCTCAGCATCACATAAAGACAGAACCTCAGCATCACACGAGGACAGAACCTCAGCATCACACGAAGACAGAACCTCAGCATCACATAAAGACAGAACCTCAGCATCACACGAAGACAGAACCTCAGCATCACACAAAGACAGAACCTCAGCATCACACGAGGATAGAACCTCAGCATCACACGAAGACAGAACCTCAGCATCACATAAAGACAGAACCTCAGCATCACACGAGGACAGAACCTCAGCATCACATAAAGACAGAACCTCAGCATCACACGAAGACAGAACCTCAGCATCACATAAAGACAGAACCTCAGCATCACATAAAGACAGAACCTCAGCATCACATAAAGACAGAACCTCAGCATCACATAAAGACAGAACCTCAGCATCACACGAAGACAGAACCTCAGCATCACATAAAGACAGAACCTCAGCATCACATAAAGACAGAACCTCAGCATCACATAAAGACAGAACCTCAGCATCACATAAAGACAGAACCTCAGCATCACATAAAGACAGAACCTCAGCATCACATAAAGACAGAACCTCAGCATCACATAAAGACAGAACCTCAGCATCACACGAGGACAGAACCTCAGCATCACATAAAGACAGAACCTCAGCATCACACGAAGACAGAACCTCAGCATCACAAAAAGACAGAACTTCAGCATCACATAAAGACAGAACCTCAGCATCACATGAAGACAGAACCTCAGCATCACACGAAGACAGAACCTCAGCATCACATAAAGACAGAACCTCAGCATCACACGAGGACAGAACCTCAGCATCACATAAAGACAGAACCTCAGCATCACACGAGGACAGAACCTCAGCATCACATAAAGACAGAACCTCAGCATCACACGAAGACAGAACCTCAGCATCACATAAAGAGAGAACCTCAGCATCACATAAAGACAGAACCTCAGCATCACACAAGGACAGAACCTCAGCATCACATAAAGACAGAACCTCAGCATCACACGAAGACAGAACCTCAGCATCACACGAAGACAGAACCTCAGCATCACACGAAGACAGAACCTCAGCATCACATAAAGACAGAACCTCAGCATCACATAAAGACAGAACCTCAGCATCACACGAAGACAGAACTTCAGCATCACATAAAGACAGAACCTCAGCATCACATAAAGACAGAACCTCAGCATCACATAAAGACAGAACCTCAGCATCACACGAGGACAGAACCTCAGCATCACATAAAGACAGAACCTCAGCATCACATAAAGACAGAACCTCAGCATCACACGAAGACAGAACCTCAGCATCACATAAAGACAGAACCTCAGCATCACATAAAGACAGAACTTCAGCATCACACGAAGACGGAACCTCAGCATCACACGAAGACAGAACCTCAGCATCACATAAAGACAGAACCTCAGCATCACACGAAGACAGAACCTCAGCATCACATAAAGACAGAACCTCAGCATCACACGAAGACAGAACCTCAGCATCACATAAAGACAGAACCTCAGCATCACACGAAGACAGAACCTCAGCATCACACGAAGACAGAACCTCAGCATCACATAAAGACAGAACCTCAGCATCACACGAAGACAGAACCTCAGCATCACATAAAGACAGAACCTCAGCATCACACGAGGACAGAACCTCAGCATCACATAAAGACAGAACCTCAGCATCACACGAAGACAGAACCTCAGCATCACATAAAGACAGAACCTCAGCATCACACGAAGACAGAACCTCAGCATCACATAAAGACAGAACCTCAGCATCACACGAAGACAGAACCTCAGCATCACATAAAGACAGAACCTCAGCATCACATAAAGACAGAACCTCAGCATCACACGAAGACAGAACCTCAGCATCACACAAAGACAGAACCTCAGCATCACACGAGGACAGAACCTCAGCATCACACGAAGACAGAACCTCAGCATCACATAAAGACAGAACCTCAGCATCACATAAAGACAGAACTTCAGCATCACACGAAGACGGAACCTCAGCATCACACGAAGACAGAACCTCAGCATCACATAAAGACAGAACCTCAGCATCACACGAAGACAGAACCTCAGCATCACATAAAGACAGAACCTCAGCATCACACGAAGACAGAACCTCAGCATCACATAAAGACAGAACCTCAGCATCACACGAAGACAGAACCTCAGCATCACACGAAGACAGAACCTCAGCATCACATAAAGACAGAACCTCAGCATCACACGAAGACAGAACCTCAGCATCACATAAAGACAGAACCTCAGCATCACACGAGGACAGAACCTCAGCATCACATAAAGACAGAACCTCAGCATCACACGAAGACAGAACCTCAGCATCACATAAAGACAGAACCTCAGCATCACACGAAGACAGAACCTCAGCATCACATAAAGACAGAACCTCAGCATCACACGAAGACAGAACCTCAGCATCACATAAAGACAGAACCTCAGCATCACATAAAGACAGAACCTCAGCATCACACGAAGACAGAACCTCAGCATCACACAAAGACAGAACCTCAGCATCACACGAGGACAGAACCTCAGCATCACACGAAGACAGAACCTCAGCATCACATAAAGACAGAACCTCAGCATCACACGAAGACAGAACCTCAGCATCACATAAAGACAGAACCTCAGCATCACACGAGGACAGAACCTCAGCATCACATAAAGACAGAACCTCAGCATCACACGAAGACAGAACCTCAGCATCACATAAAGACAGAACCTCAGCATCACACGAAGACAGAACCTCAGCATCACATAAAGACAGAACCTCAGCATCACACGAAGACAGAACCTCAGCATCACATAAAGACAGAACCTCAGCATCACATAAAGACAGAACCTCAGCATCACACGAAGACAGAACCTCAGCATCACACAAAGACAGAACCTCAGCATCACACGAGGACAGAACCTCAGCATCACATAAAGACAGAACCTCAGCATCACACGAGGACAGAACCTCAGCATCACATAAAGACAGAACCTCAGCATCACATAAAGACAGAACCTCAGCATCACATAAAGAGAGAACCTCAGCATCACACGAAGACAGAACCTCAGCATCACATAAAGACAGAACCTCAGCATCACATAAAGACAGAACCTCAGCATCACATAAAGACAGAACCTCAGCATCACACGAAGACAGAACCTCAGCATCACATAAAGACAGAACCTCAGCATATGGCCTTGTTACAGGCTGGGTATAAAATACTTTCAGCAAATCTTTCACCAAGAACTGAACCATTCTGGATTATGGACTAAATCAGATCAAAATTATCCCAAAAGGTAAAAATGTGACGATGCACGAGGTTCAGAGTTATATTAAGGCCCGTTTCCACAAGCAGAACACATTTCTTTATATTTGCACAGGCAAAAACTGGTAAGCATGCCAGAATACCTGATCCCAGCTGTCGCCTTTTCTGGGACCATCGGGGTCCCAAGCTGACCAATCTCACCCTAAAGGGAGGAGTTTAACACACCACATGTTCATCTCCTCCTCAGTGGAGTTCTGTCATCTGCAGGATGTTCCCTTCATCTGATGTAGAATGAAAGAAAAACCTTTTCTGATGAGTCTTAAACAACTAGACCTGATGTGTTTAATTTAAAATGGTTTAAGAGTCCATCTAAAACTCTTCCTTTAACAGAAAACCCTATAAATGGACTACCAGGACCCTATCAGACCTGCTTGGGTCTTCCTACACCCCACCATGGCGTTGATCTGCTGACCAGCAGCTCCTGGGGGGTCTGATCGTGTTTTTGCTGCAGAATCAGCTCTTTTTAGACAGAAAACAGCAGATTTGTCTTTTAACACCACGAAGGTGAAGTTTTATGGTGCAGTGCTGAATGTGTCCACCAAGGGGCGACATACAAGTGTCAGATCATGTCTCCAACATGGTTTTATGTAAAGTTTTTACCATAAAATGATGAAAACACGCCTTCAATATGAAAACAAACACACAGTTTATTTTTATTCCATTTTAATTTCATACAACGCATCATGATTCTGTTGTAGATCTGCTGTTTGGGATTGTCGTCCTGCTGCATGAGACCGTTTCAGACGAGCTTCGTTGGACAGATGGACTCACGTCTTCCTTCATGTCTGACTAGAAGACTCTGGTGTCCAGAGGAGTTCATGGTCCATGCAACTCATCCTCAGATCCCCATCGGTCCGTCTGGTGTCCGTCCATCATGTGGGGTACCACAGGGCTCCGGTTTTGGCCTCTTCTTTTACTCCGTATTTGCTTCTCATGTTTATCATCACTTCATTGTGTTTATTATTATGCAGAAGATGGTCAGATGTTTGCTCCTGTAGAAAGACGAAGGAGGATGTCCTGCTGGACATCCTCTGTCCGTTTGGGACAGAAAGGAGTCGCTGCACTCTGAGGTCATATTGTTGGAACTCAGTGGTCCCTGGATCGGTCTCCCTACACGATCTGGACTCTGAGCTGCAACTGGACAGATGAAAGACGTGGTTTAGTCCAGTTCCTGTCAGCTGAAGCAGCTCGCCAACAGTACAATGCTAAAGGAGTTTTAGGCACTGCTGGAGTCGAGGTATGTCGGGGTTAGGCAAGTTTCTCCATCTTACCTGCTGATTAAAACCAGCCTCTGCTTTCTGGACAGAGTCCATGTAAAACGCTTCCTCTAACATAAAACCATAGAAATGGACTACCAGGACCCTATCAGACCAGCTTGGGTCTTCCTACACCCCACCACGCCGTTGATCTGCTGACCAGCAGCTGGAGGGGGTTCCTCAGGGGGATCTGATGTGTTTTTGCTGTTTATTTCTAACACTGATGAAGGTGTTTTATGGGTTTTAATGGTTTAAACGTCTCAAACTGCTGCCGGGGACCTTCTACTCTTCCTGCTTCATGTTTACGGGATGTTTTGTGATCATCCATCTTCCTTCTGATGTCATTCCAGATGTTTCCAACAGGATTCAGATCTGGAGATGGAGGCTGGTCCTCCATCCAGACCCTGGTCCTGCTGGCTGTGGGCTGGTCCTCCATCTAGACCCTGGTCCTGCTGGCTGTGGGCTGGTCCTCCATCTAGACCCTGGTCCTGCTGGCTGTGGGCTGGTCCTCCATCTAGACCCTGGTCCTGCTGGAAGCCTCTGAGATGAGGACCAGGGTCTGAGAGTCCATCCAGGAACACCAGCAGCATCTCCTGGATCTGGTTAAAAGACAACTGGGGACTGGTCCTCTGGGAGGGACCGGGAACCAGAGAGAAGCTGACGTGACGTGATGATCACCTCCGCCTTCAGAAAACCCGTCTGACAAGATTCTGACCCGAATAAAAAAACACCTGATATGAAATAAACATGAAACATGAGAAGCTTTCATTCCTCAGTGTGAACATCTGAACTGAATTCACTTTTTACAGCAGAATTAGCAGCGACAGGTTTCTGATTTCATGCAGGAGCTTCAGGAGAACATCAGCATCATCTGCAAATCAAGTATATTTCATATATATATCACATATATTACATATTTAATTCTCGTTCATGTTAATTACCTGTTTTAATACTTTAGTTCTGACTCAATAAATTAATCCGAAATAAACTTATCAAATAAAATTTAATCCAACTTCATGAAAAGTCGACAGTTTCAACTTTTTTTTAGGTTAAAAATGATTTTTACTGAAGTTAATTTTTATTGATATTTTACAGGTTAACCTGCAAACGGGAAGTTTGGACAGAGTGATGAGAGCGTCTGGTGGGCTGGCCGTCTGCACTCCGACATCAGACAGACCATAATACTCCCAGGCCGTTGTCTACGGGCAGTAGGTCGGTCCTGCTGGAGGCGGGTTTCGCTCCTGGAGCTGAAGACCCGGCTGGGTCGGAAGGGATTAAGGATGAAGGGTTTGTGTTTTAGATCCTCCTTCCTTCAGATATCAGACTGAAACGCTTCTCTGCTGGGGGGGTAGAAAGCAGGCGGAGAGGGGGGGTCAAAAGGCAGACGGGGTCAGAAAGCAGGCGGGGGGGGGGGGGGGGGGGGGGTAGAAAGCAAGCGGGGGGGCAGAAAGCAGGTGGAGGGGGGGTCAAAAAGCAGGCGAGGTCAGAAAGCAGGCGGGGTCAGAAAGCAGGCGGAGGCGGGGTCAGAAAGCAGGCGGAGTCAGAAAGCAGGCGGGGTCAGAAAGCAGGCGGAGTCAGAAAGCAGGCAGAGGCGGGCTCTTTGGTACGTACACAATCTTTATTGAATGAAGCAAAAATAAGGAAGAAGACTTCAATCCCCTAATATGAAAATAAATAAGTGATTTTCTTTGAGCGAAGCTCAGAGCAGCAGCAGCCGCCGTTTCCTGTCCACAGTTCAGCCGCCACGCCAGAACCAACTGCAACACGAGACGCTGCGACGCTTTTTGGCACGACATGAACGCTTGCTGGAATGGGGAGGGGTTTAACGGGTCATCAGCAGCACGCGTGCTCCCACTTCGCTTCCCGCCAATCCTTCACATAAAAGCCTTTAAAACGTCCGACGTTGCCATGGCGACTAACTTTTGACTGTCCTCGATAAGAAAACGCGCCTGAAGGAGAGAAAAAACCCAAATGAAGAGGAAAAACCTCCACCTGCTGGCTGGAACTCCTCTTCATCAGCTCCACCATGCTAACCATGCTAACAAGCAGCTTTTTAAAACGCCAAATAAACCTTTTCCTGGCGGGGGGGGGGGGGGGGGGGGGGCGCGAAGAGGAAGAGAAGAAGAAAAAGATCCTAAGTCTGAGCGCTGCGGGGAGGTGATGATGATGACGACGACGATGAAGGCAAACTAAATAGTAAAGAAAACATGAGGCATCACTCTGATCTGAACCGTTGTTCTCTGGAGTGTCAGCTGGCGCGCGCGCGCGCGCGCGTGTGTGTGTGTGTGTGAGAGGGTGTGTGTGGACGGACAATTCTGCGTGCGTGTGTGAGAGCACAGATTAGCTTCAGGCTCGACTCCACCACCTGGATCACAGAAACCTCCCCCTGTGACGTCGCGCAGGTTTCCGTCGTTCTGCGGCGGAGCTGAACGTAGACCCGGCGCCGCGTGCAAAGGGGGCGGAGCCAGAGCAGCAAGGGGAGGAAACGAAGTGCGACGTTGAGCCTGGAGCCGCTGAACGTCTGATGGAAGCTTCCGCTCCGAACATTTCAGCTCTGATTTGATGGACGAGCCGTTTAGTGTCATCCGTAGTCCAGCTTGTCTTGTGTGTGTGTGTGTGTGTGTGTGTGTGTGTGTGTGTGTGTGTGTGTGTGTGTGTGTGTGTGTGTGTGTGTGTGTGTTTGTCCAGGTGAGGGTTGTTCCAGTTGCTGCAGGTTTCAGGGTTACTGCTGGTCTCTAAACGCCTCCAGGTCGAAGGCGGTGTCCAGGAAGCGGCGCAGCTCCATCAGGTGTGTGTTCTTGTTTCCGGTTGCAGGAGCTGCGGCGGGGTCTCTGCCGGCGTACCTGAGACACAGAGTGGAGGTCAGAGGTCGCCTGAGCTGCATCTGAGCCAGACCTGCCTACGGCGAGGACGGTTACCAGACAGGCTTGGCTCTGTTGGTGGTGGTCCTGATGCGAGGCTTCACGTAGTCATAGTAACCCTGGTTCTTGTGCTCCTCCTGACACCAGACCAGGTCGGCATTGCAGAAACGCTCAGACTCCGCCTTCACCTGGTCGAACGGGAACGGAGAGAGCTGCGAGGAGAGACGGGCGTTACCGTTGGTTACAGGCATGTTTAATGCTGCGACCTGTGGCCTGATTGGCTGCCGGCTGTCTCCATGAGCATACCTGCTCCATGCGACAGATGGCGACGGTTCCCTCCATGCCTCGGCTCTTCCTCTCTTTGGTCAGCTCGTAGTAAACCTTCCCAGTGCAGAAGATCAGGCGCTTCACCTCCTCTGGGCGCTCGGCAACCGGACCGTCGTCTGGGATCAGCCTCTGGAAGTGAGTTCCTGCAGGAAGAGATGAAGGTCAGGTGGAAATCTGCTCCTTTTCCTCTCTGTGAACACAAGATGGCGGCGGCGGCGTTACCGGGCAGCATCTCGTTGAAGCTGGACCGGGCCTCCGGGTGGCGAAGCAGAGACTTGGGAGTGAAGACGATCAGCTGCCGACACAGACAGGAAGTCATGAAACAGCGGCGCTGCACCGAGTCCTGGTTCCAGTTCAGTCAGGATCCCACGTGCACGTGGACACGGAGCCATATGTGCACGTGGACACGGAGCGTATGTGCACGTGGACACGGAGCGTATGTGCACGTGGACACGGAGCGTATGTGCACGTGGACACGGGAACGGAGCATTCCGGTTTTCTGGATCACATCAGGTCCTGTTTAGAAACGACCAGCCTTTCCAGACTGAACTGGTTTGGAGGCGATGCAGATTTATCCGCATGTGAAACACTGATTCTGGTTTGTCGCGATCAGAACGTCGTTATTAATTACTGACGCACGCGGTTCGTAACCCGACGCCAGAAACGAAGCTGATGATGAAGAAACGTGGAAACATGGAAGCTGCCGCTAAACGGATCAGGATCGCCGGAACCAGGTGGGTCAAAGTCCTGTCTGGTCTGATCAGCTGTCAACGTGTGTGTTGGTGTGTGTGTGTGTGTGTGTGTGTGTGTGTCTGTCTCACCGGCTTCCTGAACGGCAGCAGGATTTGTCTCCTCAGGACGTGGAAGTAGTTTCCAGGAGACGAACAGTTTACAACGATCCAGTTGCAGTCGTAGAGCTGCCGGGTCGCAAAGTCCTCCGTGATGTTCTGAGAGACACACATAGAGTTACAGCACACGCGCACACACACACACACACACACACGCCGATCTGCTGCGGGGCGCGTGCATCTTACAGGCATGACATCTGGGTCGTCATTGCACATCTGGAGGAACCTCTCTGGACGCGCTGAAGAATGTTCTGGACCCTGAACCGGGAAAACAAGCAGAACTCAGTTCACCTAGACAGATCTCTGTGTGTGTGTGTGTGTGTGCGTGAGTGTGTGAGTGAGAGCCCCCACCATGCCCTCCATGCCGTGCGGCAGCAGCAGCACGATGCCGTTCTGTCGGACCCACTTGGCCTGGCCGGGGCAGATGAACTGGTCGATGATGCACTGCGCCGTGTTGTGGAAGTCGCCGAACTGCGCCTCCCAGAGGATCAGAGCGTTGGGACTCGCCATGGCGAAGCCCAGCTCGAAGCCTGCAGAGCACAAGGAGAGGCCGGTGAGAGGGACGCTCCATCCGCAGACCAGCAGGACGTGGCGGCGAGGCAACGGACGGACCCAGGACGCCGTACTCGGACAGCGAGCTGTTGCAGACGGTGTACGGCGCCTGGTCGGGGGACATGTGGTTCATGGGGATGCAGATCCTCTTGTCCACGTTCTGGTCGTGCAGGACGTGGTGACGGTGGCTGAGAAGAGACAAACGCAAGGGTCAAACAAGAAGCACTGTAGATCATCATCCTCATCTTCATCCTCATAATCATTCTCATCTTCATCCTCATCATCTTCATCCTCATCTTCATCATTATCATCCTCATCATCTTCATCCTCATCATCATCTTCATAATCATCATCTTCATAATCATTCTCATCTTCATCCTCATCTTCATCATTATCATCCTCATCATCTTCATCCTCATCTTCATAATCATTCTCATCCTCATCATCTTCATCATCATTCTCATCTTCATCCTCATCATCCTCATTATCATCCTCATCATCTTCATCCTCATCATCCTCATCTTCATAATCATTCTCATCTTCATCCTCATCATCTTCATCCTCATCATCTTCATAATCATTCTCATCTTCATCATCTTCATAATCATCATCATCCTCATCTTCATAATCATTCTCATCTTCATCCTCATCTTCATCATTATCATCCTCATCATCTTCATCATCATCATCATCTTCATCCTCATCCTCATCATCCTCGTCAGGGGTTTGTTTGACCGGAACGGCTCGCAGGACGTAAACCTGGAAAACTCCGCTGGTGGAAAACTTTACAGACTGAAGGGATTTTTTTCATCATGTAAAACGTATAAACACACATTTACAGAAGAAGTAAAGTCCAGACCCAGTCTGGATCCTGGTAGCTCATACTGGGAGGTAAATGATGAAGACTGGGACCAACAACACTGAGGGAGAAGGAGCCTGTGTTCCTGGAAAGGCTGGCTGTTACCTGAACGTTCCTCTCTCCACGTCCTGTCCCGACAGCCGGACGTGGATCCCCTCTTTCAGCAGTGATCCGAAGGCCATGTACTCCCCCAGAGCCCAGTCCACCAGGCGGTTCTTCACCATCTCTGCTCGGCCCTTCAGGATGCGGCTCAGACCTGATCGAAAGAAAAATCACTTTGCTTCAGCGTCACAAATCCTCCCGGTAAGCCGCTGAACTTCTGGCTGCAGACCTCCATGGATGGTGAAGTCCTCCACGGGGACGGACGAGGCCACCTGTCCGATGTGGTTCAGGTTCTCCTCGGACAGGCCGGTGGAGGGGCAGCTCATCGACTTGGGCTGACCGTCCAGGGTGAAAAAGCCTGAAGGCCAGCAGAGTGGAGGCGATAAGAGGAGGCCTGCAGGAGCTCTGTCAACATGCGATGGACTCACCAGGCCATGGAGAGTCCAGCCAGTGCTTGATGTGGAGGATCTTCTCATCCTTGGAGCGAGCATGCGCCTCCTCACAGATCTTATCGTACTTTGCGATCTCCTCCTGCACACAGAAGCACAGACATGTTGTGATCTCCTGGTGACCGGTAAGCAGAATGGGAGCAGGACCGGCCGCCCCGGTCTCACCTCGTACTCCTGCCGGCTCACGGCTCCCTCTGCGATCAGCTTCTCCGCGTACTTCTGCAGAACCGGCTTCTGCTTCTTTATCTGTTTGTACATCAGAGGCTGCGTGAACATGGGCTCGTCCATCTCGTTGTGACCCATCCGCCGGTAGCACACCTGCACACAGGAACACGCAGGAGAACGCCGTCATACGCGGAGGAGAACCACCGACACATCGCAGAGCCGGTTTCCCAGCAGGAGGGGGGACTCCCGGCAGCCTCGCTGTGGGGAACCATCGACGAGCTGCGGCGAGCTTCTAACATGAACAGGAACCGGTTCTGGAAGATCCTCCAACCAGCAGCCGAGCTGTCCGGGTAACAGGACACTGTGAGGTGTCGGTTCTACGTTACGACCGGCGTCTGATTGGTTCTGATCCACAGCTGGACACTGTGAGGTGTCGGTTCTACGTTACGACCGGCGTCTGATTGGTTCTGATCCACAGCTGGACACTGTGAGGTGTCGGTTCTACGTTACGACCGGCGTCTGATTGGTTCTGATCCACAGCTGGACACTGTGAGGTGTCGGTTCTACGTTACGACCGGCGTCTGATTGGTTCTGATCCACAGCTGGACACTGTGAGGTGTCGGTTCTACGTTACGACCGGCGTCTGATTGGTTCTGATCCACAGCTGGACACTGTGAGGTGTCGGTTCTACGTTACGACCGGCGTCTGATTGGTTCTGATCCACAGCTGGACACTGTGAGGTGTCGGTTCTACGTTACGACCGGCGTCTGATTGGTTCTGATCCACAGCTGGACACTGTGAGGTGTCGGTTCTACGTTACGACCGGCGTCTGATTGGTTCTGATCCACAGCTGGACACTGTGAGGTGTCGGTTCTACGTTACGACCGGCGTCTGATTGGTTCTGATCCACAGCTGGACACTGTGAGGTGTCGGTTCTACGTTACGACCGGCGTCTGATTGGTTCTGATCCACAGCTGGACACTGTGAGGTGTCGGTTCTACGTTACGACCGGCGTCTGATTGGTTCTGATCCACAGCTGGACACTGTGAGGTGTCGGTTCTACGTTACGACCGGCGTCTGATTGGTTCTGATCCACAGCTGGACACTGTGAGGTGTCGGTTCTACGTTACGACCGGCGTCTGATTGGTTCTGATCCACAGCTGGACACTGTGAGGTGTCGGTTCTACGTTACGACCGGCGTCTGATTGGTTCTGATCCACAGCTGGACACTGTGAGGTGTCGGTTCTACGTTACGACCGGCATCTGATTGGTTCTGATCCACAGCTGGACACTGTGAGGTGTCGGTTCTACGTTACGACTGGCGTCTGATTGGTTCTGATCCACAGCTGGACACTGTGAGGTGTCGGTTCTACGTTACGACCGGCGTCTGATTGGTTCTGATCCACAGCTGGACACTGTGAGGTGTCGGTTCTACGTTACGACCGGCGTCTGATTGGTTCTGATCCACAGCTGGACACTGTGAGGTGTCGGTTCTACGTTACGACCGGCGTCTGATTGGTTCTGATCCACAGCTGGACACTGTGAGGTGTCGGTTCTACGTTACGACCGGCGTCTGATTGGTTCTGATCCACAGCTGGACACTGTGAGGTGTCGGTTCTACGCTCACCAGGTCCACCACCACGTCCTTGTGGAACGTGGCCCTCCACTCTGCCGCCACCTTGCACACGTAGATGACGGCTTCGGGGTCGTCGGCGTTGACGTGGAAGATGGGCGCGTTGACGACGCGAGCCACGTCGGTCGGGTACGGAGACGAGCGCGCCATGCGGGGGTCTGTGGTGAAGCCGATCTGTGGACACAAACAGGAAGTTTAACTCTGACGCCATCGGGATACGAGCGCGCTCTCTGGTTGGCTGTCGTTACCTGGTTGTTGACGACCACGTGCACGGTACCGTGCGTGGTGTAGGACGGCAGGTCGGACAGGTGAAAGGTCTCGTATACGATGCCCTGCCCTGCGAACGCTGCGTCTCCGTGCAGCAGGATGGACATCACCTGAACACAGAACACAGGGGGGGGGTCAGGTCACCGCCTGAGCGCTTTTAGCTCCGCCCCCCGTGGGCTGCGTCCCTACGGACCCACCCTGTTCCCGTCGTTGTCGCCGCAGTAGAACTGCTCAGCTTTGGTTTTGCCCTGAACCACGGGGTCCACGGCCTCCAGGTGGGACGGGTTGGCCACCAGAGACAGCGTGATGTTCCGGTCCGTCACGCGGTTGATGCGCCGATGGTACATTCCCAGGTGGTACTTCACGTCTCCAGAACCCTGAAGGACGAGAACAGCTCTGAGCTTTTCTGATCAACCTGTCCCAGACGAACCATCCAGGTAATCTGATTACGGGATCCAGACCGGTACCTCGTCAGCAGATTCCAGCTTGGAGTCGAACTGGCAGAAAATCTGTTCCAGTTCTTTCCGGATCACGTTGGCGAGAACGTTGAGTCGACCTCTGAAAGACACAACCGCTCCAGTTTCACATGAGAGTAAAGCAGCTGGACGGACGGGGAAAAGTACGGATATATTACAGAAACATCACTTTTATTTTAAATTAATACAAAAATCTGTTTTTACAAAACAGCAGTAATTTTTTATTTCTTAATGAATCATAACATGTATTTATACTGTTTTCATGGTTTATATAAAATAGACTGAAATACGTTGATTATTTTGTAAACAATTTTTATTTAAAAATATCTTTCACTGTTTATTTGTAATTTTGTTTCATTTATAAGTTTGTTCTTCAAAAAACAACTTAAATAAAAGAAAGATAAAAGAGAAATAAGAAAATACTGGCTAAAAATAGTAAAATTTTCTTTATGAATACGTTTTAAATCAGTCGAGAAAATAAAAACTAAATTCTTGATGCTGCAAAATAAATATTTGTTGTCTTTTTATTTCAATCTGTTCCTTTGTTATTAATAAACTTTTATCTGATTCAATAAGAAGCAAAAGAAAATAACGACCATGTGAATAAAAATATTCTGAATAAATGATCAGTTTTATTGTAAGCAAAGGGCAGACAGCTGTGTGTGTGTGTGTGTGTGTGTGTGTGTGTGTTACCTGTGAGGCATGCCCATGATGACGTTCTCCACGCCGTTCTCTGAGGATTTATCGATGATGGTCTTCAGAGCCGGGATCAGGGACTCGCATCCCTCCAGGCCGAAGCGTTTCTCTGCAGACCACTTCTTCTGCAGGAACTCCTCAAACCTGCACGCACACACACACACACACACACGCACACACACACACACACGCTCAGGTTAACTCTGACGGTAAGCCCACGCTGGTCTGCGGGCGGCCGGCAGGTGGAACGTACCTGGTGGAGCGGACCATGCGCGCCAGCAGCGTCCTCTTCTCCTCCAGAGTGAACTGCATCACGCCGGGGGTCTCAAACTTCTGCCGGATCCACTGACACTGCTCCAGGTCATTGATGAACATGAACTCCACGCCAATGTGCTGGCAGTACGCCATCTGCGCACGCACAAGCACACACACACACACGCACACACGCACACACACACACACAGACAGGTGGTCCGTGAACTGGTCTGATGGACAGTCGGGGTTCATTCAGTCAGATCTGGGTTAGCGATTCTACAAAGCCGGGTATCAACTCCGTAATCCCACCCGGGTTTTCCATCCAGATCAGAGCGCGTTCACATAAAAGGGGCGGGGTTTGCGGCCCCTGATCAGTGGCGAACATGGAGAAACCCTGCAGCGTGTCCTACCTCCCCATGGAGGAGCAGACGTTCAGAAACATGAAGAATTTAAACATCATCCAGGGCAAAAGCAGCACTGTTACCGTAGCAACAGCCAGGAAGGATTGCCAAAGAACATGGCCGACTCTGTTGATGCCTTAATTCAACATATTAATTTATTGGACAACACAGATGGACAGTACTCTGATTACTTTGTTACAGCCCAGACGTTTCATCAGAACGTCCTCAGTTTCTTCTTCAGATATCAGGCTCAGTCCCCCGATCCCTCACGCTTCCACATGCGGACACAGTCTGCCCTCTCCCGGCTCAGCATCGTTGGCTTGGCGGCAGTGGTGGCTTTGGGATGCGGAGCTGAATAACGATCGGACACCAGGTCTTGTCATCGATGCAGCTCCGGTAGATGACCCGAACGTTCAGCGCAGCGAAGTCCAAAACGTATAAAAACGGCATCAGACATCTTTAAACCCGCCTCGGCTTCCCGTCAACGACTTTTACGCCTGTTCCTGGTGCAGCATGAGGAGCAGATCATTTCTCCTCCCTGAGTCTTCCTCATTCATCTGTTGGAGCCTAGAAAAGTTTCTTCTGCCTTCCTACTTATGTATACGTTCGGCTTTCATTGTTGGCCTGTAAATAAACACAATTGATCCGCGGCCAAACTGCAACGTATGTTCTGATAGTTTTAACAAAACGCTGTTTAAAGTTTATTTTGATTCACTGAAATCATTTCATCTATCTGGATTTACAAGTCACAACTAAAGGCAGAATCTAATGAATTATATTCTATCGTGTTTTGGTGCCAGAGCGCGGTCGCCTAGCAACAGTGACGCTGCGACGGTGCAGCGTTTTCTACGAGGTAAAAATGATCGCCTCGGCGCTTCTACGTCCAAACTCACAATCCACAAGAGGACAAAAATGTTCATTTTAGGAAAAGTCATGAAGTTTAAGATGGAAAAGGTTCAGTTTCAGAGGGTGGAAATTCAAAGCGGTAAAAATGACCTCCTGGGCGGTTCCAGTATTAAGACGCCGCGTCTTTCCCTGAAAACTTTCTCTCCTGAACGTCCCTCTTACGATCTGCACACCGATGTCGTAAGAGCCGGGCAGTTTGTAGGAGAGCTAATTGGTCAGGATGTCTTGGCTGATGTCTTATCCAGAACATAACCTGCTCCGGAGCAGGTCAGCGTACGTTACCATGGTGATCTACTCCTGTGAGAGGTGAAGCAGCGTCGTACAGAAAACCATGAAGTTACCTCCATAAGAGGAAACCCAGCTTTGTAGTGCCGGCCTCTGCTGGATGTGTGTTTACCTCCAGGCGGCGGATGATCTCTTTCAGCGGCAGAGCGGACTCTGAGCCCCCGATGAAGGTGGTGGTGGGCAGACGGAAGACCTTGTCCAGGTCCGACTCGTCCAGACCGTAGAAACCTACAATCCCATGATGCACCGCAAGACAGGAGGAGGTGAGAAAACCAGTGGTGAGAAAGAGTTGCAGGAGACGAATGAATGAAAACATGCATCAGGTGTTAGTGATGAACGTGCAGGAGGAGGAAGAGGAGGAGGAAGGGGAGGACAGAATAAACAAACGGCAGTAAACACAGAAACAGATCATTAACATGGACGATTCCTGAATCAGATCGAGCAGAGAAAAACCTGGTTCTGGTTCTGATCAGATAACGGTTAATAACGTCATAATTCTGGACATTTAAATGTATTTTCTGATTGTTTTTAATAAAGTTAACTGTCATGGTTTTATTTAAAAGGGTTATCATGGCAACAGCTCAGTCAGAAACTGGAAACTGTGTTCATGTAGACGAGCACACCAGGATAGTCGGAGCCAGTCTGGGATCCTGGAAAATGTTCCGGTTTCAAAGTGAGCCCTCTGGACCATCCTGGCGAAACTAAAACCAGACCATAAGCCTGCACCCATCACTCCCGGCGGGTTTCTACTGCATGGTTCTGAACTCACTTTGACTAGTTTCCACTCAGTTCTGATGTCAGGTTTCTGTCTGCTCCACATTTACCAGGTTGGGTTATAAAAACATGGTTAGTGTTTACACCTCATTTCAGCTCTAAACTATGAAACCTGAAGTTGAATGATAGCAGCAGCAAAGAAGATGGAGGCCAGAGCTGAGAAACACCAGGGACCGGGTCTGAAACGGGTTCAGTCTGGTCTGACCATGGTTTCATGTTTCACTCTGCCGGTAAATCAGATTTGCTGACATGATGATGGAGGGAACAAACAGATGACATCAGGAAGCTTTCTTCTTCTTGGGGTGTTTGTCAGCGCTGGACGGATTCAGATCCAAACCTGACAAACATTAAAGAGTCACTTCCTCACAGAGTGAGCAGCGATGAGTTAATGAGCTGAAGCGTTATGGAGGAGGGAGGAGATGGAGGGGACGGGATCCCGTTAGGACCAAAAGCTACCAGTGTCTATGTTTCCTGGAAGCACATGAACCAGCCAAACAGGCTGATAGAAAGCCAACAAACTTGAACCCGCCTGAAGAAAAACAGGACCACACAGGGTCAATTAGGAAGCAGAGCCACACACTGACCACGGCCAATAAGACAGCAGGACCAGGCACTGACCACGACCAGGACCAGGCACTGACCACGGCCAATAGGACAGCAGGACCAGGCACTGACCACGACCAGGACCAGGCACTGACCACAGCCAATAGGACAGCAGGACCAGGCACTGACCACGGCCAGGACCAGGCACTGACCACAGCCAATAGGACAGCAGGACCAGGCACTGACCACGGCCAGGACCAGGCACTGACCACAGCCAATAGGACAGCAGGACCAGGCACTGACCACGGCCAATAAGACAGCAGGACCAGGCACTGACCACGACCAGGACCAGGCACTGACCACGGCCAATAAGACAGCAGGACCAGGCACTGACCACGGCCAATAAGACAGCAGGACCAGGCACTGACCACGGCCAATAAGACAGCAGGACCAGGCACTGACCACGGCCAATAAGACAGCAGGACCAGGCGGTAACCACAGCCAATAAGAAAGCAGGACCAGGCGGTAACCACAGCCAATAAGAAAGCAGGACCAGGCGGTAACCACAGCCAATAAGAAAGCAGGACCAGGCGGTAACCACAGCCAATAAGAAAGCAGGACCAGGCGGTAACCACAGCCAATAAGAAAGCAGGACCAGGCGGTAACCACAGCCAATAAGAAAGCAGGACCAGGCACTGACCACAACCAGGACCAGGCACTGACCACAACTAATAAGACAGCAGGACCAGGCACTGACCACGGCCAATAAGACAGCAGGACCAGGCACTGACCACGGCCAATAAGACAGCAGGACCAGGCACTGACCACGGCCAATAAGACAGCAGGACCAGGCGGTAACCACAGCCAATAAGAAAGCAGGACCAGGCGGTAACCACAGCCAATAAGAAAGCAGGACCAGGCGGTAACCACAGCCAATAAGAAAGCAGGACCAGGCGGTAACCACAGCCAATAAGAAAGCAGGACCAGGCGGTAACCACAGCCAATAAGAAAGCAGGACCAGGCACTGACCACAACCAGGACCAGGCACTGACCACAACTAATAAGACAGCAGGACCAGGCACTGACCACAGCCAATAAGAAAAAAAGCAGGACCAGGCACTGACCACAGCCAATAAGAAAAAAAGCAGGACCAGGCACTGACCACAGCCAATGAGAAAGCAGAGCCAAGTGCTGACCATGACATTGTACACAGCCAATTAAAAACCAAAAACAGAAGGTGACCATGGCTAATGAGGAAGCAGGGCTGACATTGACCGCAACTCAGACTTTGGATTGCTTCCCTCCCTCTGAGAGGTGAGGGAAGCGAGGACAGAGGAAGCAGGGGGACACAAATAGACGTTACCCCTTGTAGAGCAGCCGAGCCCAAACTGAGACTGGCAGTCAGACTCTGAAACACACAAACACTTCGCTTACAGCAAATCCGCCCGCATCCTCACAAATCTGCTGGAGCCGACTCCCAAACCACCCAAACCTGGCTCAGACTGGAGCCCACATGTAATAACAGCATAGGAACATTTCCCCTAAGACATAGACGATGGACCTCCTGGTCCTTAACCACTGGAATGAAAGGTTTAACTAAGGACTTCTTGATCTTCTGATGGAGGGAATCAATGATTCCAGATTAAACTGAGAGGCTGACGTGACAAGCTGATGTTTTACCCGCAGGAGGCGGTTTTTACTCAATCCTGTGATCACAGCTGAAAACAGACTCAGTGGGGGGTGCGACCAGTTTTCTGTAAAGGATGTCTAAACTCTGCAGGATGCTACAAGCAGCAGCTTAGGACTCTGAAGAGAACAGTTGTCATGTCTCACCATGGCTCAGTGATTCTCCCAGTTTCCAACTGATCAACTGGTTTCAAGGTCTACATTCTGGCTCTGCATCATGTCTCCGTTCCTACCAACTCCAGTCTAAATATCATCTCGCTTTTCCTCCCACCTCGTGCCAACGTTGTTGGTGAAATTAACCACCTTTCTGACGTTGGATGCAGTTACCGGAGGATTCCAGCAGGAGGTGCTGCAGTGGTGTCAGAACATTAAACTGAGCTGCAGAACCCTTCATGCTGGATTTTACTGGACATCATGTTCAGTTAAAGGTTCCACATTTTACAATTTTCAACAATTTCATAGGGGTGTCAGAGGTCCAACAACACTGTGCTCCAACTATATGACCCCAATTTCAGTCTTGGTCCTTCACTTCAGCCATTCAAAAGACACTATTGAGCTCTACTGAGAGCCTTTGATGTCTGAACCTTTTAAACATTCATGAGCAGCGCTTTTTCACGCCCACTCCTCACCCCTCTTGGGGAAAGGGTGACTCTGGTTCTGTGACTTCAGAGGGCTCAGCTAGACCTCTACAGTCAGCCTAGATCAGGAATCTGGGCCCCTACAGGTGGTCTGGAAAAAAAAACTGGGCCTCTACAGGGGGGTCTGGATCAAGGTTCTGTGACTTCAGAGGGCTCAGCTAGCCTAGGGTCACAACCACAGCAGTATCCACTATTAGGATAAAAAAAAACATTTCCTTAAAAAAGTGGAGCAAGTGAGAGTAGAGTATTCAGGGTTCATGATCCCTTGTAGAGGGGGTCTCTACAAGGGATCAAGAAACTGGGCCTTTACAGGGGGTCTGGATCAAGAACCTGGGCCTCTACAGGGGAGTCTGGATCAAGAACCTGGGCCTCTACAGGGGGTCTGGATCAAAAACCTGGGCCTCTACAGGGGAGTCTGGATCAAGAACCTGGGCCTTTACAGGGGGATCTGGATCAAGAACCTGGGCCTTTACAGGGGGATCTGGATCAAAAACCTGGGCCTCTACAGGGGAGTCTGGATCAAGAACCTGGGCCTCTACAGGGGAGTCTGGATCAAGAACCTGGGCCTCTACAGGGGGTCTGGATCAAGAACTTGAGCATCTACAGCGTGCCTGAACCAGGAACTTGGTTGTGATGGTACCTTCCAGAACCCCTGCAGAGTTACCTGTAAACTACAAACAAACAGAAGCTACAGGCTTAACAGCAGTGGTGCTTCTCGTACCTCCTACCGTTAGGATTCTCAGCCTCTCCTTGAACACAGCCACGTCTGGACGGGTCACCAGCAGGGGGCAGCAAAAGGAAGAGACACCATTAGAGACCTCCACCCTGTTTAACCCATCTTATACCACCACAAGACTCTACAGCTACAATAGAGCACGCTGGCATGTCACCATCTCCACCACCGCCTCGCTGGTTCTCCATAGTTTGGTTCAGAAAGATCTGGTTTTGGATGGAGATGGTGGAGAGAGGATGCAGACAACACCATGCATAAGTTAAAAAGTCCACTACAGACAGGAAGCACCTTCTCTACAGCAGAGGCGAGACTAATTCCTGAGAACGCTGTTCCTACTTCAGACTCCACGCGTGCACACTAGAGACTATCTTCAATCTTCCCGAGATACTACAAATCTGAGACTCCACAGCTCCATAGTTCTGATGGTTCCCCTGCCTTTCTAGTGTAAGCACTGGTCAGCCTTTACCTAACACATGCTGCTGTTTTACCACAACAAGAAAACACAACAGCCGGGCAAAATGTGCATAGCGATCTGCCAACAAGAAGAGCCACTTGACCCAGCAGGACGGAGGCCTCAAGGGGTCAAGGCAGAAGCCAAACAACCCTAGCAAAAAGTCAAACACCTGACCACAGCAGCGGGAACAGAGCTGGACTCCTCTGGTTAGTCATGATGGACAGAAGAGTTAAAGCTCAGACATCCGGAGAAACTTCCAGAAAAAAACTCAGATCTCATACATGTAACTTGACAGAGGTTTGTCATGTTCAAACTAAAACCAACGCCGGGGAACATCATTACTGCCAAAAAAGGCAGGCAGAAGAAGAATATGGGGGAACTTCTGGTAGTTGATGCTGATTTGTGAGAAGTTTGACAGAAACATCTGAGAAACCAAAGCTTAACTTGAAACAATGGGACAAAGAACAGAGAATTGAAGCTCTTCAAAGATAAAACATTAAGGATTGAGGAGAGGTCCATGCTGTAAATAAGATTTTCTATGATGGAACATAACCAGAGGACTGTATTCTCAGACTTGACCAGTAGGGGCAGCTGTCACCTCTTTTTTTTCTTAAAACATTTTAAGAAAACATTTGAAGAAACATTCCCATCTGAAATGGTTCTACTTAGACATACCCCCTTGGGTTTAATTAAAAACTAAGCTGCTTTAAAAGGTCAAATTAGATTGTTAGACCACTTTTAACCGATGTAGTGGCTCTGTTTGGGACGCCACCTGCACAAGTAATGAATGGACTTATTACATAAAGTAGCTATATGCCTGCATGAACGGAAATAATGTGGTTTAAATTCATTAAAAATGAAGCACCAACACCTCAGCAGTCCAGGCTGGGCTGAAGCCAGGGATCCAACATGTCCCAGTTTGTTTCTCTAGATGGAGATCTGAACTAGTAGTTTATGTGTTTTAACTTTTATAACCTAGTTGCAGCGCAGCATATATAACTTGATTCCATGTTAATCAGGAAACATGGAGCTGTCTGGAGTTAGAAGATGGAGAGCATATAGACCATTTGAGTAATTGTGTATGGAACAAATGAAGCAGCGTATATGGAGCATATGAAGCAGTGTGTCTGGAGCATTTGAAGCAGCATATGTGGAGCATATTAAGCAGTTTGTATGGAGCATATGAAGCAGCGAGTATGGAGCATATGAAGCAGCGAGTATGGAGCATATGAAGTAGCGAGTATGGAGCATTTGAGTCAGCGTATATGGAGCATGACTCAGCGTATATGGAGCATTTGAAGCAGCGTATATGGAGCATTTGAAGCAGCTTGTATGGAGCATTAAAAGCAGGGTATATGGAGCTTTTGAAGCAGCGTGTGTGAAGAATTAGAATCTGAATATGGAGCATTTGAATCAGTGTATATGGAGCATTTGAATCAGCGTGTCTTGAGCATTTGAAGCAGTGTGTCTGGAGCATTTGAAGCAGTATGTCTGGAGCATTTGAAGCAGTGTGTCTGGAGCATTTGCAGCAGTATGAAGCATTTGAAGCCGTGTGTCTGGAGCATTTGAAGCAGCGCATATGGAACATTTTAAGCAGCGTTTATGGAGAATTTGAAGTAGCGTATATGGAGCATTTGAAGTAGCATGTATGAAGCATTTGAATTAGCGTGTATGGAGCATTTGAATTAGCGTGTATGGAGCATTTGAAGTAGCGTATATGGAGCATTTGAAGTAGCATGTATGGAGCATTTGAATTAGCGTGTATGGAGCATTTGAATTAGCGTGTATGGAGCATTTGAAGTAGCGTATATGGAGGACTAGAATCATCGTATTTGGAGCATTGGAATAAGTGAATATGGAGCATTTAAAGCAGCATGTAGGAATCATTTGAAGTAGCATATGTGGAGCATTAGATTAAGTGTATATGAAGCATTTGAAGTAGCATGTATCGAGCATTTGAAGTAGCGTGTATGAAGGATTAGAATCAGAATATGGAGCATTTGAAGCAGTGTATATGGATGTTTTGAAGTAGTGTATATGGAGCATTTGAAGTAGCGTGTATGAAGGATTAGAATCAGAATATGGAGCATTTGAAGCAGTTTGTATGGAGCATTTGAAGTAGCGTATATGGAGCATTTGAAGTAGCACATACGGAGCTTTTGAAGTAGCGTGTAAGGAGCTTTTGAAGTAGCGTATATGGAGCATTTGAAGTAGCATATATGGAGCATTTGAAGCAGCGTGTAGGGATCATTTGAAGTAGCATATAAGGGGCATTAGAATCAGCGTATATGTAGCATTTAAAGCAGCGTATACGGAATATTTGAAGCAGTGTGTATCAAGCATTTGAAGCAGTGCGTATC
>NC_136611.1:36277624-36310124 GCF_933228915.1 Telmatherina bonti
GTTATGAAAGGCAGCCACATGTATGACATGCATGTCTGGCTCAATGAGGCACACAGACTGCTGCTCTGCATGCTACGCTACTGGACTGGACAGGGTGGAAGGACCGAGCCTTCCCAGAACCCGGACATCAGCTTTGTTGAAGCAAGGTGGATCATCTGGACTGAAAACAACTGGTAAAGGTCCTGTAGAAGCTTCCTGAAGTTTCTTTGCAAGGTTCAACTGATGAAGGTTAGAGCTGCTCAGACCAGAACTGGACCAACTGGTTCTGACTCGCTGAGTCCCTGCAGCTGCTTCCCGTCACGGAGATGCAGAAAGAACCAAGTCTGGGTCAGAAGTCGGACTGTTAACCTTTAAATCGGGTTTCTTTGTTGCTTCATGTCGACATCCACGACATGCTCAGGAAATAATTACTACATACTAATGAGCTGAGTGTGTGTGTGTGTGTGTGTGTGTGTGTGTGTGTGTGTGTACCTGGTAAGCTCTGATGAGGGACTGCACAGCCAGGTGATCCTCCACCAGCTTCTCCACATTGGGCTGAGCTCCGACCAGCGAGGACAGCTGAGGGGCGACCAGGGCCGACGCCGCAGACAGACCCAGAGGAGACTGATAGGCGGTGCCAGGAGGGGCTCCGGCGTTGGCGTTCCGGAAAAACACATCCCAGGACTGGACGAGAGGAAGAGGAGGAGGAAGAGTGAGACCATCTACAAGCTGACATCTGGAAGCTTAAAGTCGGTCTGTCAGGCTAACAGATTCTGCCATGTGATTAATTGTTTCAGAAATTATTGCAATAAACGATAATATTGCGCCGAGCGATTAGTGTTGACATTTTGAGACCATTTTAACTAAAATAACAACCATGCCTTAATAATTCAAGTACACCTTTTACTTTCTACAGAACATTTATCTGGATGTGCAGACTAGACCCATCCAGTCTCCAGTCTGCTGAAACAGATCAGGATTTCTCCTGTGGTTTTGGCAACGTGGTTATCTGGAACATCTGGTCTGTAAACACCATGTAACACAGTTACATCGCCGGTGGTCGTACAGGGGAACATGTGTGGACTGGACCAGAGGTGGAATGGTAAAACTTAATTTTTCATGTCGTTGTAAAGTTGTGGAAATGCCGTTTATAACATGAATGTTCATCCAGGTGACTCATACTGGCTGTGAAATGTTTGCAACATTTTTCAAAATGTCACCTTTTTAACAACATTAAAGGGCATAATGGCTTCACCACCCAGGCAGTCTGAGAGCACGCCATGTTGTCCTGGTTGTGTTTAATCTGTAGGTTAAACACCGCAGTGATGGTGGACTGTCGGGAAGATGGAGCTAGCCTGGTTGTTCAGGTCTTTTGTTTCACAGCTGGGAAAACTGCAGATGATGGTTGTGTTTTAGGTTCAGATAGAAGCTTGTTGTGTTGCTGTGTTGATTTAATGTCTTAAATGTGGAACTCAAGAGAGAAAAGAAAGAAAAATGAAAATTATTGTGTCCAGCAAACTTATCGCGCACATTTTTTCTTATCGTGCGATTAATTGGCTTATTGCGACAGGCCTGGTTAGAGCCACAAGATGAAGACATTAATGAGGCAGTAGGAACAGAACACGTTTGTAAACATTCACCATCGTCATCACCACCATAACGAGCGCAGAATCGCTCCTGACAGGCAGAGGGAGGACATCTCCAGTCGAGGTCCTGACCTCCATGTCTGCCAGACCATCAGTGATGGTGGAGATCTGCTGGTTTCCATGTCTTCCTGGACCAGAACTGGACTCCAGCATGGGTTGATGACTCATCTTCAGCCTCAATCAGCTGCTTTTCTTCAGATCAGCTGATAGTGATGCTTTCCTCTTCTTCATCACACATGGACTCCGGCTTCTGTCCGTCTGCTTTCACGTATTTTCTCGACATCTTCTGTCTTCCTGGTTCCTAGTACAGTTCCTAAGCTTCCCATTAGGTTTGTTGCTGCTCCAGATGACCGACCTGGCTGACTGAGAACATCACTGATCTGAGGAAGCTTCTGGAAGGAGTCCATCGTGTCCTCAGACACGTCGCTTAACTCTGCTTCATCTCAGCTGATCAGACTAAATGAAAACAATATTTTTGGTTTGTTTCTTTGTTCTGAGCAACTTTTTCCAACATGCTTTCACATAAACGAAGAGACGGAAAAGTGCTGGAAGTCCTCAGATGCTTGTCCATCTCACCATCATCCAGGTTTCCTCTGGTCTAGGTTTGTCAGGTTTACAGGGGACTTTCAGACTCACGCTGAGGTAGCCAGAGTAAAATGAGTCTGCAGCTGTTAATCTGAGCTCCTGCAGATTTTATATCGCAGAAATGAAATTAATTGTGGAAGAAGAGCTCTCAATCTCCCTCCTGTGGATCTCCAGCAGTTGTACTGAGCTCCAAAAAGCTGTAGTGTGTCCTCTATCACCCCATCTGGTGACTCCACTTCAGACCAGTTCATGCTGGGGTGTCCAGGCTCGGTCCTGGAGACCCACAGTCCTGCTTCAGCACACCTGACTCCAAGGACATACATCCAGCAGCCAAAGAAGTTCTACACAGTAACTTAATAACATGAGTAAGGTGTGTTGGAGCAGGGAAATACCTGCAGGACTGTGCAGGAGTGCTGGAGCTGGAGTCCCGCCAGTTCATGGAGACCAGCTGGATTCCTGTTTGATTTTAGCAGCTTCCCAACAGATAATAATAAACCCAAAACCGCCCTTAGATCTGAATTTAATCTGGACATCAACTTAACTTCTTCCCCAGTAGGACCAGTCTGGACTTCCCAGAGCAGACTGGTCGGTGTAGGTCTATTTTCCTCCTGGTGTTTACTCTACTCTACCCTACAGTCATGAAGCAGACGGTTTTCTCTGAAGCCACTTACATCTGAGTGAGAACAACACAAGGAAGAAATCAGACAGTAGAGGACGTCGTGGACAGATACTGGTCAGACTGGTGGGAGTCCAGTTGGTCCAGGTGTTGCCACGCTACGCAGCTTACTCAGTGCTGGTTTGTAGCAAAGAACTGGACCGCGTTCTCCAGGTCCTCTGACAAGCAGAAGAGTGAAACTAAAAGCAGGAATGCTCATTTAACAGCCGAGTCTTTAGCTTGCTGTTAAAACCCGACGAGGACGAGTTTGGCAGGTCCAGCTTGTGGTGTAGCTCCACGTAGTGGTGGTGAGGCTAGGCGTCTTACTGGTGGAACTGGGAGGAGGGAGTGTAGCTCTGGATGAAGGAGTGAAGGGAGACAGGAGCTGGGTGGCGTTGCTTTGGAAGCCAGAAGCAGAGCTGTTTCATGTCAGACCTGACAGAAACAAGTCAGAACCATGTGAATGCCTGCAATGAACACGCTAAGCTAACAAGGTCACGGTGACATAACTATAGCGACAGGCAACATGACACCTGAGTGACCCGCACACACAGGATTTAACCTGCGTGTTCAGAGATCATGACCCGGTTTCTGACCCAGATCATCCATGGATCCGGTGAAAACACTGTGGGGACGTTACAGAGGCGAGATGGTCTAACGGCTACATGCAGATCTGCCATTTCTTTTTATTCAGACCCGTTTCAGCCTCCTTTCCAAACATTAATCCTGCTCAGTCTAATCCCGACCTGGCCCACGTTCTGGTTCAGGTTTAAGAGCAAGATGGCGGCCTTCGCTCAGCTTCAGCAGGAAAATAGGTCTGTCATGTGACCCGGCCTCTGGGAGCTATTATTAGCTGGCTGTCCTTTACAGCTCGTATCACTGAAACACATGAGCGTTGCTGGGTCCAGCGGGCGGTTCTGGTCGCCAGCAGCTGGCTCGGCTTCATGGCCTCAGCGTAAATATCAAGTGTGAGGAATTATTTCCCCAGAATTTAATCTGAATTACAAAATACAAATACAAAAAACAAAATACAATGTCAACACATAGCATACAACCCTACATGTTGGAACCTGAATCAGAGCCTGAAAACGAAGTGGAAAACAGCAACCCACAGCAACGAATGCAGCAGGATGTCTCTCTTTGGTAAACTCACCAGCCATCGTTGGAAATAACTTTATCCCACGTTTTCCACCCGCCTGATGTATTTGTACATGCCCTTGTTAAACAGTAGAAGGTAACCAATCACCGAACCTTATCCCCCGGGACGTCACAAGGATTTCCACGTAGAAAAAACTCTCTAAAACGACGCATTTTTCGTTGCCATGGAAACCGAACGGAGAGCGTGCTGCAACTCAAACTCAAACTCAAACATGCGTTTAGGTGATAAAAAACAGTGTTGTTCACATGTCTGATGAGGATTCAACACTGTAACACTGTAGAAAGCTCAGAAAACTCCAAATACCATCATAGCACCCCTTTAAAACATCTTCCAACTTATTTACATGTAAATATTCTTTACTGCTGTCTGTTGTTGTTTACATATAAATAAAGGTTGTAAATAGATCATTTCGCTCCATCTGTGGACAAACACGTGCATGTTAGGTTAACTGGTTGCTCTAAATTATCCCCAGCTGTGTGTGTGTGTGTGTGTGTGTGTGTGTGTGTGTGAGAGAAAATGGTTGTCTGCCTCTCTGTGATGGACCGGTGACCTGTCCAGGTGGACCTGCCTCTCACCCAGTGACTGCTGGGATGGACTCCAGCTTCCCCGTGACCCTTAATGGAACTAAGCGGTTCAGAGAGTGTCTAACTGTGGACATAGTTAGCTTTATTTAACTCCTCAGTGAAGCTAACTGTGGACATAGTTAGCTTTATTTAACTCCTCAGTGAAGACTGGCACGTTGTTGGAGTTCAGACTGAACACTGACGCCGACGCTTGTACTTCTGATGAAGTCTTGGATGAGAACACACCTGATCGACGTTACGTTGAATACAACACGTTCCGGCTCAAGACAGACCAGCTCCGACGGTTCGTATTCAGAAATATAAACCCGATTCTGACACAAACCGTTAGGCTCACGTCGCTTTTACCACCAACAGAACACACGTTTACAGGAAAACAAGCATGACCCAGAACCACAAGCTGAAGGACCAAAGCTTTATGGATGGCAGCTGGACAGGAACAAACTTTAAAGTATGAGACAGCTGCAGGAGAGTTTCCCAACACTGAGATCAGAGGAGGTGAACTGGAAAGTTACTCAGAACGTGTGACAGACGGCGTGTTCGCTGAGGCTGGCAGAAGCTCAGAGGTTACATCTGTCAGCAGTCCATCAGCGAACTTGCTCAAACTTCCAGTGAGTGTTGACGTCACTCGGAAGAAACTGTCTCAGACATAGAAATAGCTGCATCGCTCCATGATGGGCGAGAAAAACACCAGTTCCACTCAGACTGAACATCCCTACCTGATGTTTACTAAATACTCACTAAACATTTTTGTAAAGACAAGTGATTGTGGCTGCTAGCTGCCAGAGGTTCCGTTCCACGGGGATGAGACCCTAACTGTATATTAAAGGTGGGCGGAGCCTCCGTGACGTCACTCGTAGGTTTCTGAAGAGCTGAATTGAAGCTCGGTGGGCGGTTTGTACCATCACCATCTTGGCAGGGGCATGCGTGTTGTCTCACCCGGAAAATACAAATATGATCAAAGAGGTGGAGCTGAGAGGGGGGCTGTGAGCGTCATGGTGGATGATTGACATCGAGCGAACTCTGAGCTTTCTGTAGCTAAGAGCTAACCCGGAGATAACAGGAGATAACAGGAGCTAACCAGCTAACGGCGGTAAGCGGGCTAAAGCTAAGTCACGTTGTTAACCGGCTAAAAACCGCGGTTTTTCTACGTTCTTCTGACTTGAAGCGGGAGATCGGGTACCTGTCAGTCAAAAGGACACGCCCCTAAATATGCCGAACTTCGAGATTAAATTACTTTTAAACGGGTGAGTTAGAAAAGCTCTACGTTCTCATTTTCTCTGCTTGGAGATTGATCTGTGTTCTTTTAGCTGAGTTTCTCCCATCACATGCCATGCTACATGTCAGCATTGCTGCTACGCTACATGTCAGCATTGCTGCTACGCTACATGTCAGCATTGCTGCTACGCTACATGTCAGCATTGCTGCTACGCTACATGTCAGCATTGCTGCTACGCTACATGTCAGCATTGCTGCTACGCTACATGTCAGCATTGCTGCTACGCTACATGTCAGCATTGCTGCTATGCTACATGTCAGCATTGCTGCTACGCTACATGTCAGCATTGCTGCTACGCTACATGTCAGCATTGCTGGTACGCTACATGTCAGCATTGCTGCTACGCTACATGTCAGCATTGCTGGTACGCTACATGTCAGCATTGCTGGTACGCTACATGTCAGCATTGCTGGTACGCTACATGTCAGCATTGCTGGTACACTACATGTCAGCATTGCTGCCATGCTACATATTAGCATTGCTGCCATGCTACATGTCAGCATTGCTGCTACACTACATGCTAGCATTGCTGCTACACTACATGCTAGCATTGCTGCCATGCTACATGCTAGCATTGCTGCCATGCTACATGCTAGCATTGCTGCCATGCTACATGTTAGCATTGCTGCTTCCTGCGGAAGGACAAGAGGATCTAACGTTTTGTCTAGCTGTAGGACTACTTCGGTCGTGACTATCCAACTTAACGCAGTGTGTTTCTAAACACACTGCTATGAATGAAAACGATCTCTCTCTGGACGATTCAGGCATGTTGGTTTGTACATGGAACATGTATGTTGGGTGTTTTAGTGGAACATGTCATTGTTTTCTTTGCTGAATTTAGCAACATGTAAGATCATCAGGCTGTGTTCAGGATTGACCCGCCCTGACGGCTCACCTGAAACCTGACCCCGCCCCTCCACACCAGGTGGGACAGCGTCCGACGGCTCACCTGAGACCTGACCCCGCCCCTCCATACCAGGTGGGACAGCGTCCGACGGCTCACCTGAGACCTGACCCCGTCCCTCCACACCAGGTGGGACAGCGTCCGACGGCTCACCTGAGCCCTGACCCCGTCCCTCCACACCAGGTGGGACAGCGTCCGACGGCTCACCTGAGACCTGACCCCGTCCCTCCACACCAGGTGGGACAGCGTCCGACGGCTCACCTGAGACCTGACCCCGTCCCTCCACACCAGGTGGGACAGCGTCCGACGGCTCACCTGAGACCTGACCCCGTCCCTCCACACCAGGTGGGACAGCGTCCGACGGCTCACCTGAGCCCTGACCCCGTCCCTCCACACTAGGTGGGACAGCGTCCGACGGCTCACCTGAGACCTGACCCCGTCCCTCCACACCAGGTGGGACAGCGTCCGACGGCTCACCTGAGACCTGACCCCGTCCCTCCACACCAGGTGGGACAGCGTCCGACGGCTCACCTGAGACCTGACCCCGCCCCTCCACACCAGGTGGGACAGCGTCCGACGGCTCACCTGAGACCTGACCCCGCCCCTCCACACCAGGTGGGACAGCGTCCGACGGCTCACCTGAGACCTGACCCCGTCCTCCACACCAGGTGGGACAGCGTCCGACGGCTCACCTGAGACCTGACCCCGCCCCTCCACACCAGGTGGGACAGCGTCCGACGGCTCACCTGAGACCTGACCCCGTCCTCCACACCAGGTGGGACAGCGTCCGACGGCTCACCTGAGACCTGACCCCGCCCCTCCACACCAGGTGGGACAGCGTCCGACGGCTCACCTGAGACCTGACCCCGCCCCTCCACACCAGGTGGGACAGCGTCCGACGGCTCACCTGAGACCTGACCCCGTCCCTCCACACCAGGTGGGACAGCGTCCGACGGCTCACCTGAGACCTGACCCCGCCCCTCCACACCAGGTGGGACAGCGTCCGACGGCTCACCTCAGACCTGACCCCGTCCCTCCACACCAGGTGGGACAGCGTCCGACGGCTCACCTGAGACCTGACCCCGTCCCTCCACACCAGGTGGGACAGCGTCCGACGGCTCACCTGAGACCTGACCCCGTCCCTCCACACCAGGTGGGACAGCGTCCGACGGCTCACCTGAGACCTGACCCCGCCCCCTTGCACCAGGTGGGACAGCGTCCGACGGCTCACCTGAGACCTGACCCCGCCCCCTTGCACCAGGTGGGACAGCGTCCGACGGCTCACCTGAGACCTGACCCCGTCCCTCCACACCAGGTGGGACAGCGTCCGACGGCTCACCTGAGACCTGACCCCGCCCCTCCAGACCAGGCGGGACTTCCCGCTTTGCTCACCTTGTGAACACTTTTGGGATTCTCCAACCAGGCGTAGTACATCTCCTCCACGTAGTTGGAGCTCGTCCCGTTCAGGAACGGCTCTGAGGCCACAGGCGCCGAGTAGCACCTGATTGGCTGAAACGTCCTTGTGGCGCCTGTGGAGGGGCCTGTGGTTGGCCGCTGCTGGCCGACAGTCTGAGCCGCCTGAGAGGCGGTGAGCGGACGCAACCGCGCCGCACAAGTCCTTAAACGGTGCATAAGCAGTCCTTAAAGTCTCACACACACGCGGTGGTGGCGGTCAGTCCGAAGGGCCGGACGTCCTCAACCTCACAATGACGGTAGGAAACTCCACCGGGGTCGGTCCCTGGACGGGGGGGGGGGGGGGGGAACCTCACGACCACTGAGGGAGAGAGAGAGACGGTGTGTTAGAGAGGAAACCAGAAGATCGTTTCTGTTCTGTCAGCAGCAGGTGTTTTACAAACATCATTTAATTCTCTGCAGCCTGGAAATAAACTTTATTAACACAAAACATTCAGAACAATGCGATCTGGAACAAAGGACTGAACGGAAACTGGTCCTGAACTCGCCCTCACATGAAGTATCAGGGGCTTTTTACTGGTTCACAACACTCTGCATGGTATTCATCCCAGGAATCTTCCAGAACCCTGAACGCAGCACGACTCTGATGCTTTTAAAGGCTATCAGGACATTTTTACTTGAACTGATTTATAATTTGTTATTCCTCCCATCGGAGCCAGCTTTACTCCTCACATCTTCCTGCAAACCCCGGACACACCTCTGATGGCTCCTTGTGTCTTCAGTCCTTTTTGTATCAGGACAAATTTACGTTTCCAGTCTTTAAGGACCTTATTTTCAGTAAAAACGTTCTGAAAACAAACTATTTTTCTGGCCCTGCAGGACAGAAACAGGAAGAACAGAAAACCAATGTGACATGAAGACAGGATCGAGATAAACATCTGAAGATAAAACAGATGGATCAACTGCAAGCCAGAGAACATGGAGAGCTGACTGAACAGCATCAGCTGCAGCGTTGCTGCTGCGTGTCAGCTCGTAGCTTCCATCACATGGCTTCTGACAAAGTCCTGGTTCTGGAAGATTATTCTCATCTAAAATTAGGTGTGTGTTCACATTTCACAGATAAAATAATAACCTCTTGGCCTAATTGCCTCTTTTAGATCAAATAATTAGCCTGTTGGTGTAGCCTGACGTATGTTCCCACTTCCACATGAAGAAACCAGATGATCGTTTTCTGTCTTTAGAAAAACCTTTGTTTAAATGTTAGACACGTTGCAGGACTTCTGCCATTTTCCCGCCACGCCCCCTTATCGACAGCTAACCCAGCCTCCATCCTGCATCCTGCCTGATCTGTTAGATATCTCCAGCCAGCAGAAGACCATATTACCATGACTCTTGTTTTGTCTCTTTTAATTTTCCTGGGTTTCTTTGCTGAATCATCAGCGTTGTGTGTTCAGTCAGATTGTTCTTATACCATGAAGTGAAAGTCTGCTGCAACGTCACGTCCCAGGTGTAAAAGTCTCTCAGCCTCGGGACGCACATGCACATGATAGATGTCACTGTGTCATCAAACAAGTCCAAGACGCGGAGTTTTACAGTCAGAAAGTTGTGTCATGTGTCTTTAACAGCAATCTAGTCTAAAATGCTGACAAGCGTTTTAGAAAGAAGAAGTGTGTCGCTGCAAACGTGATTACAGCATCCAAGCTTTCATTCCTCACTGAACGCATCGCATACAGATTAACCTTTAGAACTTAGATACGTTTCAACTTTTGGTCCATTTAGGTTCATTTTTAACAAACCAGCATGTAGAAGCTGAAGCCTTTTAATCCCAGTCAGCCTGCAGACGTCGTGTTTCCGTGCAGACGTCGTGTTTCCGTGCAGACGTCGTGTTTTAAGCCTCAGCTGTCAGATTCTGAGGCTAAAATAATGTCAAATGAATGTATGAATATATAAAGCTGCATAAAGAGCAACCAGAAAGAAAACAGAAGTTATTACTATCAGAACTTTGTAGGAAAAAACACCTCCACCTCAGCTGCATCCCAAACGTCTTCTTGGCCCATCACTTGTTGATCTTTGGCTGCTCCTGATTGGACGTTCCCGTCAGTTTAAGATCTCTGATTGGTGGAAAGTCTGACAGGAAGTGTCTTCATCATCATGTCCAGGTGAACATAGAGGTCTCTTAGCAACATGGTCGTGATGGTGATGAAGACGTGATAAATAATGGTGGATTTACCATCTAAAGTCTCTGAATAAACACTACATGTTGTGTCTGGATTGTAAACCTCCTGGACGGATAGAAACGCTGGAGAACCTCCGGAGATAAGCTGGAGGGTCTGATATTTATAACAAAGTTACACACTGACATTCCTGAGACACTGATGATGATATAATTGGTAGCACTCAGAGATCTAGTGGAGTTTTAAGGGTTAATAAAGTTTATTCAAGCAGCCGGACACACAGAGGGAGGCAGCGTTTTCATTTTGCCACAATAATGCCAAAAAATACAGGAGGAACCTCAAAGAGCCATGTTAACTGTGCATGTAAACGAACTGGCTGCTTACTTTAAAAATTGATAATAACCAGTTGGAGCTGGTAATAACCATTTGCAGACTAGACTGTTCATGTCTGTGGATTAACTTGACAGCTGTGGTGAAGAGGTCAGTGAAAGTGGGAGGAGGAGGAGGAGGAGGAGGAGGAGGAGAGGGTGCAGGGACTTACTGTACCTCTGGTTGCTACTGCACCTAAACTATCAGGAACTGTGCAGATTGTCATTAATCTAATCGTATAAAGACATAGCTGTTGTGGCTGGTTTTTTGCCTGAACTGTGCAGACAGACAGCCAGCGTAAGTTTAGAAGCTGCTTCCCACAGCTCTGGATCAGACTCCAGAAATGTGCCCCGGTTCTCCCCAGTGTGTTAGGTCCAGGGAACCTCCGCTCCGTGTCGGTGTGTTCCCTCAGCCGTAGTTTCTGTGTTTTGACCTTGTTGGGGCTCCACTCCCTGCCTGCTCCTCTCCTTCCTCAGCCCCGCCAGGAACCGCCCAGCACCCGCCCACCTGGCGTCCTGATTGGCTGCCTGGGACATGTCCCGCCCAGAAACAGTCCTACCAACGCCAGGATTGGCTAAAGCTGCTGCCTGTCACTGTGTCCTTTCACGAGTCATGAGTTCCCGAAAATTAATGCTTGCTTTACCAAAACAGTGTAAAACAAGCCCCGCTGAGAGATTTAAATACTAAACCCGAGAATTGGCGGAGTTGGTCTCGTTGTTTCTTGAAGTACTTACAGCTAACGCTTCAGGTTACGTAATTAGCCGGCTAGCTGCACTAAACTGCTTGTAATGGCTCGTTTGGCTCATTATTAAACTGATTCCAACAACACCGAGCTACCTGGGTCTTAGACAGCTAATTTCGCTGTTAAACATGTACATTTGACGAGTAGAGCCAGGTGAAACTGCGTTTTAACAGGTGACCTCGCTCACATAACGTCAGTTTGAACGGGCTGTTAGCTCGCACGCGGCTAGCCTAGCATGCTAGCAGGTTTTGTCACATTCCGCAGGACTAATTTATAAATGTTTCTGAAGTCAAATTGGAATCCATCTCAGTGACACTATATACCGCCAGATCTTCAGCTCGCGTCACGCAAGCCTTATCCGGTTACTGACCTCCAGAAGCGTCTCAGCGCCTCCACACACGGTTGATATCCCGGATGCCCTTCGCCTCTCCCGGTTAATGATGACCGCTTAGGGCGCGGAGCGTGGAGCCGAGGCCGGCACTGACGTCATCACGCAGAGCAGATTGGGGCGAAGCTTCGTGGAGCCGAGGCCGGCACTGACGTCATCACGCAGAGCAGATTGGGGCGGAGCTTATTGTGTACTTTTCTAAAGCATCATGCTTTATCATTTTATTTATATATATTTTACACAAAATACCTACCCCTTCCTGAGCCGTCACGTTATCGTAGTGGAGGGGTTTGTGTGTCCCGAAGATCCTAGCAGCTACGTTGTTGGGAGTTTTATGCCCCTGGTATGGTCACCCATGCAAATAGGTGTCTAGAGGAGGGACCAGACTAAGTATGGCTCAAAGACCCCTATGATGAATACAACCATGGGCATAAATGTTCCCTTGCCCGGACACGAGTCACAGGGACCCCCCTCTGGAGCCAGGCCTGGGGGTGGGGAACGAGAGCGAGCGTCTGCTGGCCGGGCCTTTGTCCGTGGGGCCCGGTCGGGCTCCGCATGAAAGGGTTACATGGGCCCCACCTTCCGTGGGCTCACCATCTGCGGGAGGAGTCGTAGGGGTCGGGTGCAATGTGAGCTGGGCGGCAGCAAGGGGCGGGGACCCTGGCGGTCCGATCCCCGGCTGCAGAAGCTGGCTCTAGGGACGTGGCATGTCACCTCTCCGGTGGGGAACGAGCCTGAGCTTGTGTGTGAGGTTGAGCGGTTCCGACTAGATATAGTTGGACTCACCTCGACACATAGCTTGGGCCCTGGAACCAGAAACCTCGAGAGGGGCTGGACTTTCTTCCACTCTGGAGTTGCTCATGGTGAGAGGCGCCGAGCAGGTGTGGGCATTCTCATCAGCCCCCAGCTTGGTGCCTGCACGTTGGGGTTTACCCCGGTGGATGAAAGGGTAGTTTCCCTCCATTTTCGGGTGGGGGGATGGGTCCTGACTGTTGTCTGTGCTTATGCACCGAACAGCAGTTCAGAATACCCACCCTTTCTGGAGTCCTTGGAGGGAGTGTTGGAGGGTGCTCCTTCTGGCCACTCCATTGTTCTGCTGAGGGAAGGGGAGTGATTGGGAGGCATGGTTCCCCGCCACCCCAAACCCAAATGGTGTTTTGTTGTTGGACTTCTGTGCTAGTCATGGATTGTCCACAACGAACACAATGTTCCAACATAAGAGTGTCCATATGTACACCTGGCATCAGGATTCCCTGGGCCGCAGTTCGATGATCGATTTTGTAGTCGTATCGTCGGACCTGCGGCCACATGCCTTGGACATTCGGCTGAAGAGGGGGGCGGAGCTTCAACTGATCACCACCTGGTGGTGAGTTGGCTCAGATGGTGGGGGAGGAAGCCGGTCAGATCTGGCAGGCCCAAATGTGTTGTAAGGGTCTGCTGGGAACGTCTAACTGAGTCCCCTGTCAGAGCGAGCTTCAACTCCCGCCTTCAGCAGAGCTTCAAACATGTCCCGAGTGAGGCGGGGGACATTGAGTCCGAATGGGCTGTGTTCCGTGCCTCTATTGCTGAGGCGGCCAGCCGGAGCTGTGGCTGCAAGGTCGTTGGTGCCTGTCGTGGCGGTAATCCCAGGACTCGTTGGTGGACACCAGCAGTGAGGGATGCTGTCAAGCTGAAGAAGGAGTCCTATCGGGCCTTCTTGGCCATGGAGAAAGACTTCCGGAAGGCTTCGAGGCGATTCTGGTCCACCATCCGGCGGTTCAGGAGGAGGAAGCAGTGCTCCGTCAACACTGTGTACAGCGGAGATGGGGAGCTGCAGACCTCAACTCAGGACGTTGTGGGTCGGTGGAGGGAATACTTCGAAGACCTCCTCAATCCTACCAACACATCATCCGATGAGGAAGCAGAGCTGGGGGTCTCAGGGGTGGACTCTCCTATCTCTGGGGCTGAAGACGCTGAGGTGGTCAAAAAGCTCCTGCAATGAGTTTCCTCCGCAGGGTGGCCGGGCTCTCCCTTAGAGATAGGGTGAGGAGCTCGGTCATCCGGGAGGAGATCAGAGTAGAGCCGGTGCTCCTCCGCATCGAGAGGAACCAGTTGAGGTGGCTCGGGCATCTGGTCAGGATGCCTCCTGGACTTCCCTGGCGAGGTGTTCCAGGCACATCCCTCTGGGAGGAGACCCCGGGGAAGACCCAGGACACGCTGGAGGGATTATATCTCTCGGCTGGCCTGGGAACGCCTCGGGATCCCCCCCGCAGAGTTGGCAAATGTGGCTGGGGAGAGGGAAGTCTGGGTATTCCTGCTTAGGCTGCTGCCCCCGCGACCCAACCCCGGATAAGTGGTAGAAGATGGATGGATGGACAAAATGCCTATTTTCCGTTTCAAAATTTCATGTTTAAAAGATCCAAAATATTTCTAAAAACGGTAAAGTGAAAAAATTTTAAAATGTGCTCTTCTGTCCATAAAAACAAGAAAAATAATGACTAAATAGGAAATACAAATTAATTTTATGCAGATTTATATTCTTCATAGTTCAGTTTATTATATATAATGCTATGAATTACAATATTTTTTAAAGTAGTGTTGATCAATGGTTCTCTGACTGTTTTTTCTTTGGACATTTTCTAATTTCCATCCTTTTTTCAGTCCAGGCCAGTTTCAGAAGTATTTTTTCCTTTGTTAAGTCATTTGAATTATGAAATCAGAAAAAAAACATCTCAGGAGACTGAACCAGTGTTGTGTCGTAAAGCTATAGACAAGAAGCAGCCGTTCTGAAAGAAGGCAGGCTGTACTGAAAAAGACAAAGAAAATAAAATTTTCTTAAATCGTTCCTGATGAGGACTACATTTGCTTCTGTCTCATAAAAACAAAATTACCAATTGTAAATAAAAATTTGAGCATTTGGTTTGGCGTGGATTCTGTCTTTATTGATTCTAACACAATCACAGTCAGTTTGAATAAACTTTATTAAATTACCATGTGATGTTGAAGAAGTGCCCAGAGTTTGGTCTTCCAGGCAAGGTTTTTATAGCAGGCAGCACCTGAACGCAGCATACGTTTGGGCCGTGCATCTTTATTGTTGCCATAACAACGTGAAACTGTTCCTGTGCAGCACGCCGGAAGCCTTTTACTGTCCATAATTTCATGTCAGAGATCTGTGTTGTCTGAAAGTTGCTTTCATAGTGACACACACAGAAAATTATCTGCAGAATACACACACACACACACACACACACACACACACACACAATTACATCAGAAAAAACAAAATATCCTATATAAAATCATTTCTGTAACAAAGAGGGTGACGAGGCTGCGTTGCTAAAGTGAACTCATACAGTCTGCATCCTTGTGTCTTAAACAGGTTCTTTTGCCCTGAGTTTTACCTCACAGGCTCCCCACTAACCCTAACGTCATAGCAGGCTAATCGTGTTATTGGAAGAGGCAGCGTGAAATACTGCAGCACTGTTATGTAAATTTACTTCAAATGAAAATGAAATACTGGCTGTGGTTGGTTGATATCATCCAGCCAAGTCAATTTTCTGCTTCCCATTTTAATCTGTTCCTTACATCGTCATTTCTTGGAGTTATTTAATTTGGGCAAATAATGAGGAAGTGGATGAAACAGAAACTTAAACCTGGACTGTGTTCAGGTTGGGAGGAACCAGGCCTGAACTCTCCTGTTGGTTTCTGGGCTTCACTGTGACGCCAAACTGCTCTTAAATCCACACACATGCACATCCTCAAACCAGAAGCATCATCTGAAAGAACCAATCTGCTTCCAATGATCTCATGTTTGGACTCAAACCAGCGGCTTGTTAACTTGTGTCTCTGATCTCTGAAACATCTCAGCACCTCACTAAGATGTTCTCTTTGAAGGATGCTGTTGTACATCAATCAGACGCAAAAAGCTCTTACAGGATTTATGTATCAGGACACGTCTGAGATAAAATCATCTGGTCTGATCGGTTCATGAAATGAGCAATATAAACCTCATATTAACATCAGCATATTAAATATTCTTAATTTACACAGCCTGATAAGTGAGAATAAAACATTAAATATTGTTTTATGTGGATAGAAAATTTGGTGGTGTGGTGGGAGACTGAACAAAGCGGTCCTACATTCAACGCTGGTTTGAGTGTCAACATGACACCTGTACAGGACTTTCCTATTCTACCTGTAAAACGAGCTGCTGACGTCTGACTGGACCCCAGTGTCTCGGCAGCTCTCAGGCTGAGCACTCATGTCAGGAACATGATTGGTTGTTCATGAAAACGATAAAATGGCAGAAAGTTAGCCCTAAGAGAGAAGTCCCTCTGTGCAAAAAGTCCCCGAACAGTGAACTAGGAGACAACGTGCAGCCCACCAGCTAACAGAAGCTAGAACTTTGTTTTCTGGTGAGTAAAAACCCCCGCTGGGTCGGGAAACATCCCAGAAATGTTCTCTGTGATGAAACCACGCGAGGCATCCTGAATGTGTCCACAGCTGGGGACAGGAGGCGTGGACTCAGGTGATGAAGACCAAACACACCTTCACGCTGCAGCAGGGCTGCGTTACATTCCTATGACAAGGCTGAGAAGAGGGCCAGGGCAATCAGATGACACCAGTGCTTTCAAGCCCCGCCCCCTGTCAGTGCTAAGCAGCCAATCAGAGTGAGAGAGGAGTTCTGCTTCCTTATACACCTGTAGGAGCTTACAGTGCATGATTCAGGTGGTTTTAAGTAGCTACGTCTTTCACTGCCTTGTATGTCGCGTCTCTAAGACAGGAAGTTAAGTCAACCAATCAGAACGCAGGTGTGTATTATTCTGAAAAAGCAGCAGAATAACTTTCTTCAAACTTTTCTCATTCATCTCAGGTTGGTCCTTTACGTGAAGCTTCTGTTTCTTTAGGAAGTTCCCTTGTCCTGATTGGTCAGTCACTGGAGGCCACGGGGGCCGACTGCCTATGAAACGGGGAATTACAGACGACCTACAGACTCATCCCAGTACGTCTGCAGGTTTAATGCTTTTTCTAATTTAATTCTCTTTAAGAAATATCACATTTTTTTAGATAATATTTAGAAGTGATTCTGCCTGTTTTACTTAAAATGAACTTTTCTCAGATTACAGATCCGTAAATGTGATTTTTTATATTAAATCTGAACAAAAGTTAAAAGAAAATGATGAAAATTCAACACTCATACGAAAACATTGTATCAGTTTCCTTTTTAGAGTCAATCTCTGACTGACGGCAGATAACGGCGTTAACCAATCAGAAGAAAGAGGGCTCTCAGGGAGGGGGGGTCTTAAAGAGACAGGAACAGGATGAACTTTAAGGCTAGATAAAGACTTGGGGATATATGTGGACATGGAAAATACCTAAATAATGCAGATTTGCTTCAGTAGAATCCCAAAATGAAGATAAACGAAGTAGAACGGTGTGCATTTCTTTTGGGATGATTTTCTGTTTGGATGTTCTCAGAGTTGGAAATAATAACCATTAGCTACCTAGCATGCTAACTGACAGGTAGAACATTATTATCATCCAACGGCTGAAAGTATGAGTGAATGAATGTCTCTGCGTTCTGATTGGCCGGTTGTGTTACAGGTAAAGTCACCTGATGGCGTTCAGTTTGTATAAAAACACAGCAGCTGTCGCTGTTCCTGTTCATGTCTGTTCACCGATGTTTCAGTCCAGTTCGCGGTCAGTGCTGGCTCTGAGTGGGCGGAGCCTCAGCTTAAAGATGAAGAGGGGCGGGAGGTGAAGTGCTGTCGTCCAGGTGTCTTTAGGAAACTCCTGATTGGTTAAAGAGGTGGAGGTGGGGCAGGTCTTTGAGGCACCAGAGGCTGCGATGCAGGAGAAGGTTTGGGTTTTCTGAAGAAGAAATGAAAACACATGAACACCAGAAGCTCCTTCGTTTGTCTACAGCTGCTATTTGCTTTCTTACAGAGGAGGAGGAGGAGGCCGAGAAGCGAAGGCGGGAGCGGTCCTGCTCGTCTCCACCACCTGAACACACAAACAACACAACAGGACGAGTTTAGGTTGGGAGAAAACTGAAGAGGAAAGCAGAATGAAGCAGAACCGTTTGAGTGTTTTACCTCCGAGTGCGGCAGCAGCTGAACGCGATGCTTCACATGTGGAGAAAACACAAGCTGTTAATCAATAACACACACACACACCTCATACACACTGATGTGTTCACCAACCACTACACTCCATCAGCTGATCAATCAGTGATTAGCTGAATGAGGAACTGACACACTGGCAGGATAACGGAGCAATACATCACTTATTTAATCAATACTCTGTTAAAAGATTAGGGTTGCATAATATATTGATCATTAGCCATTACTGCAAAACATTTTACACTAAAGGGGGAATGAGGAGCGAAGTCCAAACAGAGGAAGAACCCAGCAAGGCCCTCTATCATGACTGTGATGTTCAATAATACTGATTACTGGATGAATAACTGATATTGTGCATCCCGACTAGAGAAATAAACCACAACAGCAGAGACACCAGAAACACACTAAACCTAATCTACTCTGTGGCTTACCGGGACCGCTTCATCATCATCATCATCAGTCTCCTGATCAGAGAGATTCATCACATTAACACCTTGCTCTAGAGGAGCTAATGAACACGCTGCTAAACCTTATCAATACCTGACAAACATCTGGTAAACCAGCTGACAAACATCTGTTAAACCAGCTGACAAACATCTGGTAAACCAGCTGACAAACATCTGGTAAACCAGCTGATACACATCTGGTAAACCAGCTGATAAACATCTGTTAAACCAGCTGACAAACATCTGGTAAACCAGCTGACGAACATCTGGTAAACCAGCTGATACACATCTGGTAAACCAGCTGACAAACATCTGGTAAACCAGCTGACGAACATCTGGTAAACCAGCTGACAAACATCTGGTAAACCAGCTGATAAACATCTGGTAAACCAGCTGACGAACATCTGGTAAACCAGCTGATACACATCTGGTAAACCAGCTGATAAACATCTGTTAAACCAGCTGACAAACATCTGGTAAACCAGCTGACAAACATCTGGTAAACCAGCTGATACACATCTGGTAAACCAGCTGATAAACATCTGTTAAACCAGCTGACAAACATCTGGTAAACCAGCTGACAAACATCTGTTAAACCAGCTGACAAACATCTGGTAAACCAGCTGACAAACATCTGTTAAACCAGCTGATAAACATCTGTTAAACCACCAGATAAACATCTGTTAAACCAGCTGACAAACATCTGGTAAACCAGCTGATACACATCTGGTAAACCAGCTGATACACATCTGGTAAACCAGCTGACAAACATCTGTTAAACCAGCTGACAAACATCTGTTAAACCAGCTGACAAACATCTGGTAAACCAGCTGATAAACATCTGGTAAACCAGCTGATAAACATCTGTTAAACCAGCTGACAAACATCTGTTAAACCAGCTGATAAACATCTGGTAAACCAGCTGATACACATCTGGTAAACCAGCTGACAAACATCTGGTAAACCAGCTGACGAACATCTGGTAAACCAGCTGACAAACATCTGGTAAACCAGCTGACAAACATCTGGTAAACCAGCTGACGAACATCTGGTAAACCAGCTGATACACATCTGGTAAACCAGCTGATAAACATCTGTTAAACCAGCTGACAAACATCTGGTAAACCAGCTGACAAACATCTGGTAAACCAGCTGACAAACATCTGGTAAACCAGCTGATACACATCTGGTAAACCAGCTGATAAACATCTGTTAAACCAGCTGACAAACATCTGGTAAACCAGCTGACAAACATCTGGTAAACCAGCTGACAAACATCTGGTAAACCAGCTGACAAACATCTGGTAAACCAGCTGATAAACATCTGTTAAACCAGCTGACAAACATCTGTTAAACCAGCTGACAAACATCTGGTAAACCAGCTGATAAACATCTGGTAAACCAGCTGATACACATCTGGTAAACCAGCTGATACACATCTGGTAAACCAGCTGATACACATCTGGTAAACCAGCTGATACACATCTGGTAAACCAGCTGATAAACATCTGGTAAACCAGCTGATAAACATCTGTTAAACCAGCTGACAAACATCTGTTAAACCAGCTGATAAACATCTGGTAAACCAGCTGATACACATCTGGTAAACCAGCTGACAAACATCTGGTAAACCAGCTGATAAACATCTGGTAAACCAGCTGATAAACATCTGTTAAACCAGCTGATACACATCTGTTAAACCAGCTGATAAACATCTGGTGAACCAGCTGATAAACATCTGGTAAACCAGCTGACGAACATCTGGTAAACCAGCTGACAAACATCTGTTAAACCAGCTGACAAACATCTGTTAAACCAGCTGACAAACATCTGGTAAACCAGCTGATACACATCTGGTAAACCAGCTGATAAACATCTGTTAAACATGTTGATAAACATCTGTTTGCAGTGAAAAAACAGCTCAACACAACAAAATGATGATGTCATGATGTCAGGAGGAAGTAAACTCACCCCATCTCTGTGCACACTTTTCTCGTTGCCGTGGGCAACAGCGGGAGGCGGTGCTCTTGGAGGTGGTCCTCTGCTGGGATTTGCTGAAGTTTCATCGTCAGCCCTGAAAACATTCAGGAGATATTTAGTCAGAGACAGAAGGGATGGACTGGTCTGTGTAAGAACACCGGAACATCACGGCAACATGCTGATCATTTTCCTTCCACATAAAATCCTGCTGACGAATAGTTCCCAAATCTTAATGTCAACATTTTCTAGTTTTTTATTATTTCGTTATAAACATCGTTATGTTTATTATCTTCCTGAGGTCACCACAAACATTCCACCTCAATACATCAGTTATTTACAATAAATAAACGTATAAGCACACAACACAGACAGCAGAGGGACACTTCCTGAAAAATACCATTGACAACACTGCAGCTGGACAACAGCTCCGTCACTTCCCAAACAGAGGAATTTTATCATCACTGCCAAAATAATGTTCAGAAAAACAACCCAGTTAATTGTTCCTGCTGATCAAACTCATTTTGGCTTCTTTTAAAAACTTATCACAACCAAACAACCTGGTAAAGCCTTCGTCTGCCTTGTGTAAGGACTCTCTGTCTGAGAGGAATTGTCCAATCATCCTGGTGTTCTGGCTAAAACTTTTTATTAAATATCTCAGTGAAGGTTGTCTCCTACATTCTACACTTCAGCATGACAGATGATGATTTATCACACCGTCTGAGAAGGACACTGAAGACCTAGTCGAGCAGCTTTGGTCTGAGCAACCTGCAGCCTGACCAGCTGCACTGGACCAGATTACAGAACAGTAGTGTGTATACGACAAAACGAGTGGCTGCACGGCGGTTTGTATGTTCGTAGCTAAACTGGAATTAATGGCAAGACTAATGCATGTTTAAATAATTTAATTAAACGATCATAGCTGATAGCCGTACCTTGTCTCATTCTCTGGACTATCTGGTCTATTTGACGGTTCAGACATGATGTACAGTTACGCCCCCATAAAATCACTGCATCACCCTTAGTTAACCACAGGATCCTACGTGTTGTCATGGCAACACTCACTGGTATCCCTGTGACCTCTTCCTGCGGCTCAGCCCGAGCCGTCGCTGCAGCTCGTTCCTGTGCAGGAAAACAAACGCACCCAGAGCGAGCAGAGGAAGAACGAGGAAGAAGAAGACGAGCAGCCCGTCCCTGAGAGACGTGTCCTTATCTGTGGAGGACAGACAGAGTCAACGCTGAGCTGGCAGACGCAGGTGTCCCAGGTGGGTCTGAGGGTGTTACCATTCCAGGTGGGTCCGCTGTCTACGCTGCCTCCATAACCCGAGAACTGGCAGAAAGGCGGATCCCAGCCGTCCTCACAGTGACAGTTCCTGTTGCTGTTGCACACCTGCAGTCATGACACACACACACACACACACACACACACACACACACACACAGATCAGTTGGTGGTCATGTGACGCAGCTGATGTCCAGGTAGATGGGCAGCTAGTGTTTCTCACCCCGTGTCCATTACATTTCTTCTCCGCATCACAGTCGTAGCCGAGAACGTCAGCGCTGCGACACTCAAAGTTCATACACACCTGAACACACAACAGAAGAAGAAAGCACGAGTTCGCATCACCTGCTCTTCCTCCTCTCCTAACCCCAACCCTTCCTCACCTTGTTGTCTCCACACTTGGTCCCTTCGTTCACCATCCCTGGGTCGGGGACATCAGTCCCCAGCATGAAGTCCACTCCGTAGCATTTGGCGCCGCCAATTGGCGTGGTGATGATGGACGGTTTGATGCCAAAGACCGTCACCGTCTGAACGTTAGTGCACTGCAGCTTCCCACACAAAGCGTTTCTATGGAGACGGGCACAAACATCAGTTTGTCTGTAGAATGATGTTAGTTATGTTTATAGTGGTGAGATGGATTTCTATCATATAAAAGATGGGCGGAGCCTCCGTGACGTCACTCGTAGGTTTCTGAAGAGCTGAATTGAAGCTCGGTGGGCGGTTCCTACCATCGCCATCTTGGCAGGGGCATGCGTGTCGTCTCACCCAGAAAATACAAATATGATCAAAGAGGTGGAGCTGAGAGTGGGGCTGTGAGCGTCATGGTGGATGATTGACATCGAGCAAACTCCAAGCTTTCTGTAGCTAAGAGCTAACTGAGCTAACCCGGAGATAACAGGAGCTAACCAGCTAACGGAGGTAAGCGGGCTAAAGCTAAGTCACATTGTTAACCGGCTAAAAACTGCGGTTGTTCTACGTTCTTCTGACTTGAAGCGGGAGATTGGGTACCTGTCAATAAAAAGGACACGCCCCTAAATATGCCGAACTTCGAGATTAAATTACTTTTAAACGGGTGAGTTAGAAAAAAATTCACTCCCCCCACAGTTGTCATGAAGGTAAACCTGACCTATTAAACCTAAAATGGATTTTTGCACCAGGCTGTAAACATGTTTATTTCTGCTGTAAACATGTTTATTTCTGCTGTAAACATGTTTATTCCTGCTGTGAAGTTGGTCTTTTTAACATGGGAGTCTATGGGGATTCGCTCTGTTTTGCAGCCTCTAGTGGATGAAGGGGGAACTGCAGTTTTATGCACTTCCACATAGGCTTCACCTTTAACCACCGGAGGTTGCCGCGTGAATGAGGCGAACGTCTACGTAATCAGCGGTCTCTGCCGTCATATGGTCTCTTCTTTGTGTGGAGAAATGATCAGAAGCTCTAAGTGGACAGCGATGTTCACTTGGAGCCTCCAAACTCTGGAGGTTGCCACTTGATTTCTTTACACCTAAATCTGATTTACTATCAAAATATATAAAAAAAAATAAAGATAAACAATATAAAAAAATTAAATCTAAATTTAAAAAATTAAACTTGAAAAAAAAATTAAAACTGAAAAAATAAATAAATAAATAAAAATATGAAAATAAAATACAAAAAACCCCATAAAATCATATTAAATTACCATAAATAGCAAATGGAATGGACTTGTACTTCTATAGCGCTTTTCTAGTCATGCAGACCACTCAAAGCGCTTTACACTACTTGTCACATTCACCCATTCACACACACACTCACACCCAGATAGGTAAATCGGGGGCAGCTTGGGGTTCAGTGTCTTGCCCTAGGACACTTCAGCATTTTAGTCAGGGAAGCCTGGAATCGATCCTTCAACTGGAAAGTAGGGGGATCAATTCCAGGCTCGACCGCTCTTCCTCCTGAGCTACAGCCGCCAAGTAATAAATGATAAATAAAATTTAAATGAACAAAAAAATATCATAAAATGAAGTAGAATAAAAAATGAAAAAAAAAAAATCTAAATACAATTAACACAATAAAAACAAACTTAATAGAATAAAATCCTGATAAAAAATAAAATACATTTTAAATAAAATAAAATAGAACAATAGTGAATAAAATGTTGAATAAAAATATTTAATAAAAAATTAAATTAAATTTAAACTACAATAAAAAAAACTATGCAAATAAAATAAAATAAAATAGAACAATTTAATTTAAAATATAATTGATGGAAAAACAAAAAGAAAAGCTATTAAGAAATGGGTTAAATAATTAAACATTAATAATAATGCCAAGAATACAAATTGATCTGATTTGTTTAGTATGGTTAAAATATCACTTATAGTAGCCAAACTGTTGTTACTGGAAGGAAGGATTTACAGAAGGTAAAATATTTTTGACAGATTGTATTAATCATGTGAATGTGAAATTCTGAAAATACATTTAGAGAAGTGAAGAACTGCTTTGGTCCGTCACATCAGATACGTCATCGTGTGTGTATTTTACCTGCTTTCACACTTCTTGTAGCCGTAGGTGGAGTAGCCACAGTTTCCAAAGCGATCTCCATTACTGTTGACGTCTTTGAAACAGATTTCAGGAGCTGACTTCGCCTCTGAATGAGGAGGAGACGAGAAGAGAAGACACCGGTAAGAGACAGACAACCTGGAAAAGGTGGATGCAGCAACAGGTGGAGCTACGTACTGGACCCAAAGAGAGCCTGACACTGTCTGTCATGGAGCTGACACTTCCCGTTATAACAGTAGGCCTGCTGGTTCCTGCAGGGCTGCCCGTTCTGCAACACAGATCAGAGGTGTGACGGGACAGCGAGGACAGCGAGGACGGCGAGGTAGGCGAGGACGGCGAGGACAGCGAGGACAGCGAGGACGGCGAGGTAGGCGAGGACGGCGAGGACGGCGAGGTAGGCGAGGACGGCGAGGACGGCGAGGACGGCGAGGTCGGCGAGGACGGCGAGGACGGCGAGGACGGCGAGGACGGCGAGGTAGGCGAGGTAGGCGAGGACGGCGAGGACGGCGAGGTCGGCGAGGTCGGCGAGGACGGCGAGGACGGCGAGGACGGCGAGGACGGCGAGGCCGGCGAGGACGGCGAGGACGGCGAGGTCGGCGAGGTCGGCGAGGACGGCGAGGACGGCGAGGACGGCGAGGTCGGCGAGGACGGCGAGGTAGGCGAGGACGGCGAGGACGGCGAGGACGGCGAGGTAGGCGAGGACGGCGAGGTGGGCGAGGTAGGCGAGGACGGCGAGGAGGGCGAGGACGGCGAGGAGGGCGAGGCCGGCGAGGACGGCGAGGACGGCGAGGTCGGCGAGGACGGCGAGGACGGCGAGGTCGGCGAGGACGGCGAGGTAGGCGAGGACGGCGAGGACGGCGAGGACGGCGAGGTAGGCGAGGACGGTGAGGACGGCGAGGTAGGCGAGGACGGCGAGGACGGCGAGGTAGGCGAGGACGGCGAGGACGGCGAGGTAGGCGAGGACGGCGAGGACGGCGAGGACGGCGAGGTAGGCGAGGACGGCGAGGACGGCGAGGTAGGCGAGGACGGCGAGGTGGGCGAGGACGGCGAGGACGGCTAGGACGGCGAGGACGGCGAGGTAGGCGAGGACGGCGAGGACGGCGAGGACGGCGAGGCCGGCGAGGACGGCGAGGACGGCGAGGTCGGCGAGGTCGGCGAGGACGGCGAGGACGGCGAGGTCGGCGAGGACGGCGAGGACGGCGAGGACGGCGAGGACGGCGAGGTCGGCGAGGACGGCGAGGTGGGCGAGGAGGGCGAGGACGGCGAGGACGGCGAGGACGGCGAGGTAGGCGAGGACGGCGAGGACGGCGAGGTAGGCGAGGACGGCGAGGACGGCGAGGTAGGCGAGGACGGCGAGGACGGCGAGGTAGGCGAGGACGGCGAGGACGGCGAGGACGGCGAGGTAGGCGAGGACGGCGAGGACGGCGAGGTAGGCGAGGACGGCGAGGTGGGCGAGGACGGCGAGGACGGCGAGGACGGCTAGGACGGCGAGGACGGCGAGGTAGGCGAGGACGGCGAGGACGGCTAGGACGGCGAGGACGGCGAGGACGGCGAGGTAGGCGAGGACGGCTAGGACGGCTAGGATGGTGAGGACGGCGAGGTAGGCGAGGACGGCGAGGAGGGCGAGGTAGGCGAGGACGGCGAGGAGGGCGAGGACGGCGAGGAGGGCGAGGACGGCGAGGAGGGCGAGGAGGGCGAGGACGGCGAGGAGGGCGAGGACGGCGAGGACGGCGAGGACGGCGAGGACGGTGAGGACGGCGAGGACGGCGAGGATGGCGAGGACGGCGAGGACGGCGAGGACAGCGAGGACACCCCCCCAGTAGACGTTACGTCCTCCTGCTTCAGGTCTCACCTGGATGAAGACGTCGCTCTGACAAAAGGATGAGGATCCGTTGCAGAACTCTGGGAGATCGCATTCGTCTTTACTGGCCCGACACTTGGTTCCTCCTGGGAGATACTATACACACACACACACACACACACACACACACACACACACACACACACACACACACACACACACACACACCACTGAGTCTCCACGTCTGCCTGACGTCTGGAGCACAATCAGCTGATGCCTTTACCTGACAGTTGTAGCAGCACTCTCCATACGCACACTGAGCTCCAGACTTCAGTTTGCAGGTCTTATATTCACAGCAGGGGTCCGCCTCACACTCCTACACACACACATTCAGACATTAAACTGCTTCCATCCCCCAGAGCATCATGGGAACTGGAGTTCATGCTGAAAGCTGCTCTACAACCTTCTCTGATCCACAGTCACAGTCCTCTCCGACGTCCACCAGCCTGTTTCCACAGTAGGGGGCGCTGTAGGCCTCGTCGGGCCGAGGGACGTTCAGCAGACACGTCCCTCCCGTCAGCAGGATCATCTTTTCCAGGTCGTCGGCGCTGCAGCTGCTGAAGTTTCTGGAGCCTCTGCAGAGAGGACGAAGCATTGGATGAAAGAGCGCTAGCGCACCACGTGTGCACGGTCATGCGTGTGTCTTACGTGGCTCCAGAGTTCATGATGCAGGCGGCGGTGGGGCAGTGGCAGTGGCGCTTGTCGTCGTGGTTCATCCCCAGGTTGTGACCCAGTTCATGAGCCACGATGGAGGAGAAGGACATGGTGTTGTTGTTGGTGTACTAAGAGAAGAAGAAGAAGAGAGTTCAGCAGCTACTTCTTCTTCTCTGCTCTTTATTTTCACAGCATCGACAACGCACCGAGTTAATTCCTCCTCCGTGACTTCTGGAGCAGACGGTGGAGACAAATGCCATTCCTGCCGTTCCCCCAAAAGTCTTCTTCCTGCAGAAACACCACCATGTTCGTCACCATGACAACCATCATCACAGGCGTGTTTGCAGATAAACAACAGAAGAGAGAAAACAAAACGGGAAACTTGTTGATTAAAGAGAGACGCGTTCGTCTTGAATCTGGTGTCAGGAAGAATCGTGGCAACAAAACGCTGAAACATCTGGATAAACATCCTGATGGAACTACTTTTTACAGAAACTCATCGAACTACCTTTCAGACAAGCGAAAATGCTAACAGCTGCTGACAACGTTGAAATTCACACTAGAACTACTTTTTACAGAAGCTAACAGCTGCTAACAATGCTAAACTAGTTTCATCATCTGATAAGTTGTTTAACTTCTACTGGGAATAAAATATGACCACATGAGGTCGATAAATTCTTGAATTCTGGTTTTATTTAGAGTTGACTTGTGAAAACATTTGTGGATTCGGAGTTAGGCATCTTTATTAAACTGTATGAGACATAAATCTAACCAGTTAGCCCTCCTCCTGTCCTGCTGGGATCAACACGATCCATAACCTGAACATCTGAATCAGGTGAAAGCTGCTTCTCGGTGTGTGTCAGAGTGTGTTCTGCTGAGTGTGTACTGACAGGATGAGTTGTGCTGAGTCATGGCGGCGACGGGGAACCAGCTCCTTCTCCCTCCACTGCGTGAAGCGACTCAGCACTTCTCCGGCTGCTCCGTCGGTGCTGATCAGGTTCTGATGGGTCCAGATCTCGAGACCAACGAGGACCATCCGAACATTGAGCTGCATGTAGATCTGTACAAACACACACCTGTTGGATCTGCAGCCGTGTGTGTGTGTGTGTGTGTGTGTGTGTGTGTGTGTGTGTGTGTGTGCTCTTACACTGTCGACAAAGTTGGCCAGCTGGACCATCTCCTCCCTCACTGCCGTCTCGTTCCGTTCCATGTAGTTAAACTGGAGACGGAAATAAGAGGCTACGTTAGCATAGCGCTGCACAGGCTGAGTGAGCGGAGGGAAAGTGTGTGTTCGTGTCTCACTCTGTCATTGTCCACCACCAGCAGCAGCTCCACGTAGTGGGTCTTATGGAGCACAGCTCGCTTCATCTGCAACACAAACCAACCAATGAGAGTGCAGGATTCCTGACGTAATCTGGAGCTGTGCGGTCGCTTTGTCTCATTACGCTTCATGTAGCGTCCCGCTGGATCGTTACGCTTCATGTGGCGTCCCGCTGGATCGCTACGCTTCATGTAGCGTCCCGCTGGATCGCTACGCTTCATGTAGCGTCCCGCTGGATCGTTACGCTTCATGTAGCGTCCCGCTGGATCGTTACGCTTCATGTGGCGTCCCGCTGGATCGCTACGCTTCATGTAGCGTCCCGCTGGATCGTTACGCTTCATGTAGCGTCCCGCTGGATCGTTACGCTTCATGTGGCGTCCCGCTGGATCGCTACGCTTCATGTAGCGTCCCGCTGGATCGCTACGCTTCATGTAGCGTCCCGCTGGATCGTTACGCTTCATGTGGCGTCCCGCTGGATCGTTACGCTTCATGTAGCGTCCCGCTGGATCGTTACGCTTCATGTAGCGTCCCGCTGGATCGCTACGCTTCATGTGGCGTCCCGCTGGATCGCTACGCTTCATGTGGCGTCCCGCTGGATCGCTACGCTTCATGTAGCGTCCCGCTGGATCGCTACGCTTCATGTGGCGTCCCGCTGGATCGTTACGCTTCATGTAGCGTCCCGCTGGATCGTTACGCTTCATGTGGCGTCCCGCTGGATCGTTACGCTTCATGTAGCGTCCCGCTGGATCGTTACGCTTCATGTGGCGTCCCGCTGGATCGCTACGCTTCATGTAGCGTCCCGCTGGATCGCTACGCTTCATGTAGCGTCCCGCTGGATCGTTACGCTTCATGTAGCGTCCCGCTGGATCGTTACGCTTCATGTAGCGTCCCGCTGGATCGTTACGCTTCATGTAGCGTCCCGCTGGATCGTTACGCTTCATGTAGCGTCCCGCTGGATCGCTACGCTTCATGTAGCGTCCCGCTGGATCGTTACGCTTCATGTAGCGTCCCGCTGGATCGCTACGCTTCATGTAGCGTCCCGCTGGATCGCTACGCTTCATGTGGCGTCCCGCTGGATCGCTACGCTTCATGTAGCGTCCCGCTGGATCGCTACGCTTCATGTAGCGTCCCGCTGGATCGCTACGCTTCATGTAGCGTCCCGCTGGATCGCTACGCTTCATGTGGCGTCCCGCTGGATCGCTACGCTTCATGTGGCGTCCCGCTGGATCGTTACGCTTCATGTAGCGTCCCGCTGGATCGTTACGCTTCATGTGGCGTCCCGCTGGATCGCTACGCTTCATGTAGCGTCCCGCTGGATCGCTACGCTTCATGTAGCGTCCCGCTGGATCGCTACGCTTCATGTGGCGTCCCGCTGGATCGCTACGCTTCATGTGGCGTCCCGCTGGATCGCTACGCTTCATGTAGCGTCCCGCTGGATCGTTACGCTTCATGTGGCGTCCCGCTGGATCGTTACGCTTCATGTGGCGTCCCGCTGGATCGCTACGCTTCATGTAGCGTCCCGCTGGATCGTTACGCTTCATGTAGCGTCCCGCTGGATCGTTACGCTTCATGTGGCGTCCCGCTGGATCGTTACGCTTCATGTGGCGTCCCGCTGGATCGTTACGCTTCATGTGGCGTCCCGCTGGATCGTTACGCTTCATGTAGCGTCCCGCTGGATCGCTACGCTTCATGTGGCGTCCCGCTGGATCGTTACGCTTCATGTGGCGTCCCGCTGGATCGTTACGCTTCATGTGGCGTCCCGCTGGATCGTTACGCTTCATGTAGCGTCCCGCTGGATCGTTACGCTTCATGTGGCGTCCCGCTGGATCGTTACGCTTCATGTGGCGTCCCGCTGGATCGTTACGCTTCATGTGGCGTCCCGCTGGATCGTTACGCTTCATGTGGCGTCCCGCTGGATCGTTACGCTTCATGTAGCGTCCCGCTGGATCGTTACGCTTCATGTGGCGTCCCGCTGGATCGTTACGCTTCATGTAGCGTCCCGCTGGATCGTTACGCTTCATGTGGCGTCCCGCTGGATCGTTACGCTTCATGTAGCGTCCCGCTGGATCGTTACGCTTCATGTAGCGTCCCGCTGGATCGCTACGCTTCATGTGGCGTCCCGCTGGATCGTTACGCTTCATGTGGCGTCCCGCTGGATCGTTACGCTTCATGTGGCGTCCCGCTGGATCGCTACGCTTCATGTGGCGTCCCGCTGGATCGTTACGCTTCATGTAGCGTCCCGCTGGATCGTTACGCTTCATGTGGCGTCCCGCTGGATCGTTACGCTTCATGTGGCGTCCCGCTGGATCGTTACGCTTCATGTGGCGTCCCGCTGGATCGTTACGCTTCATGTAGCGTCCCGCTGGATCGTTACGCTTCATGTAGCGTCCCGCTGGATCGTTACGCTTCATGTAGCGTCCCGCTGGATCGTTACGCTTCATGTGGCGTCCCGCTGGATCGTTACGCTTCATGTGGCGTCCCGCTGGATCGTTACGCTTCATGTGGCGTCCCGCTGGATCGCTACGCTTCATGTAGCGTCCCGCTGGATCGTTACGCTTCATGTGGCGTCCCGCTGGATCGTTACGCTTCATGTAGCGTCCCGCTGGATCGTTACGCTTCATGTAGCGTCCCGCTGGATCGTTACGCTTCATGTGGCATCCCGCTGGATCGTTACGCTTCATGTAGCGTCCCGCTGGATCGTTACGCTTCATGTGGCGTCCCGCTGGATCGTTACGCTTCATGTAGCGTCCCGCTGGATCGTTACGCTTCATGTGGCGTCCCGCTGGATCGTTACGCTTCATGTGGCGTCCCGCTGGATTTCTGTTTCCTAGGTGACCATGTGTCACGTCTTACCTACACGGATTCATTTTTTCCTCTTTCTGGTCACATTGCGTCTCTTTTTATGCTCAGTAGTGTCTTCTCTTTTCATGTGTGTGTGTGTGTGTGTGTGTGTGTGTGTGTGTGTGTGTGTGTGTGTGTGTGTGAACACACCCTGCTGTGGTGTCGGTGGTGAACGTCCTCTGGCTCGTACTGAGCATGCTCCGTGGCGTTGTTCTGATCACGGTCATGGTGAGGCGTTCCACATCCCCGGGGCTGTGAGGTCACATCCTGTAGGCGATACACCAGATGCTGGTCGGGGGCGGATTCCAACGGTTCGATTCCGTAGCTGTCCTGAGTGAGATGTAGCACTCCTCTAAGAAAACAGAGACAGAAAAGAGACCTCAGTTCATTCATTCATTCATTTTCCAAACTCCAGGGCGGCAGTCCTCCACGTGTTGGGAGTTTCCCTGCTGCAACACAGCTGACTCACATCAGACTTGATTAGCAGACTGCTGCAGAGCCTGACATCCAGCTGCAGTAGTCTGCTGATTTATCAGCAGCTGAGTTGCAGCAGGGAAACTCCAAACACGTGTAGGACTGCGGCCCTCGACGGCCGGAGTGGCTTCGTCCGATTAAGTGTTGTGGGGAAGCTGGAGTCCATTCCAGCATCAGACCTCAGTTCAATTAAATTTCTAAGACATCGATTGACAAGAAAAGTCTTTGTAGTGTTTATTCAGAGACTAGATGGTAAATCCACCATTATTTATCACATCTTCATCACCATCACCACCATGTTGCTAAGAGACCTCTATTTCCACCTGGACATGATGATGAAGACACTTCCTGTCAGACTTTCCACCAATCAGAGAGCTTAAACTGACGGTAACGTCCAATCAGGAGCAGCCAAAGATCAACACGTGATGAGAAAAGCAGGAAAATAATGATCCTCTATGGCTGGAATAAAGCCAAGAAGACGTTTGGGATGCGGCTGAGGTGGAGGTGCTGCAGTGAGGAGAGCAGGTAGATAGTAGCAGGAAGACGTGTGGAAACATGGAAACTGTGTGTGGTGTGTGTGTGTGTGTGTGTAATGACTGTGGCATTCCAATTAGACACAGTCCTACTTAGCAACAAAGCCGTAAGCGCAGCAACAGTAATGGGATGCGGCCCTCTGCACACACACCTCAGATTAACACACAGAAAGCATCTCTTTACTGTAATATTGAACTTATATGAACTTTGTTTCCCAGTATCAAGCAGCTCCACCATTAATCCTAGAAACCATTCCCGTCAGACGTCTCTGAGGACAACTGGGACATTTGGACATGTAACCTGTCCGTTGGTCCGTTACGGCATTTTCCTGGTTGCTTTTCAGCCATTAAACTATTCCAGTCTGATCGATGGAAACATTGTGTGTGAGGATAATAACGTCCAACAGAAAGTGTGTGTGTGTGTGTGTTTCAGAGTAATTACGGAGACGTCCTGCAGCCTGAAGCAGCAGGTGGACACACACACCATCTGTCATGATGGAACAGAAACACAGCAAAGTGAGAATGTCCTTGAGAAAGTGGTGAAAAGTGTGTTTATATTTCTATAAACTCATTTTTACACACACACACGTTCTGG
>NC_136611.1:36315124-36325124 GCF_933228915.1 Telmatherina bonti
GACTAGTTAGGGACTAGTTAGGGACTAGTTAGGTACTGGTTTGGGACTGGTTTGGGACTAGTTTGAAACTACTTTGGGACTGGTTTGGGACTAGTTTGGGACTAGTTTGGGACTGCTTTGGGACTGCTTTGGGACTTCTATGGGACTGCTTTGGGACGAGCTTGGGACTAGTTTGGGACTAGTTTGGGACTGCTATGGGACTACTTTGGGACTAGTTTGGGACTGCTATGGGACTGCTATGGGACTGCTTTGTGACTGCTTTGGGACTGGATTGGGACTGCTTTGGGACTGCTTTGGGACTGGATTGGGACTAGTTTGGGACTGGATTGGGACTGGATTGGGACTGGATTGGGACTGGTTTGGGACTTGTTTTTGGACTAGTTTGGGACTGCTTTGGGACTATTTTGGAACTGCTTTGGAACTGCTTTTGGAATACTTTGGGACTGCTTTGGGACTAGTTTGGGACTGGTTTGGGACTAGTTTGGGACTAGTTTGGGACTAGTTTGGGACCGCTATGGGACTGCTTTGGGACTGCTTTGGGACTAGTTTGGGACTACTTTGGGACTACTTTGGGACTAGTTTGGGACTAGTTTGGGACTGCTATGGGACTGCTTTGGGACTGCTTTGGGACTAGTTTGGGACTGGTTTGGGACTAGTTTGGGACTGCTTTGGGACTGCTTTGGGACTGGATTGGGATTAGTTTGGGACTGGATTGGGACTGGATTGGGACTAGTTTGGGACTGGATTGGGACTGCTTTGGGACTGCTTTGGGACTAGTTTGGGACTGCTTTGGGACTACTTTGGGACTATTTTGGAACTGGTTTGGGACTGCTTTGGAATTGCTTTTGGACTACTTTGGGACTGGTTTGGGACTGGTTTGGGACTAGTTAGGGACTAGTTAGGTACTGGTTTGGGACTGGTTTGGGACTAGTTTGAAACTAGTTTGGGACTAGTTTGGGACTAGTTTGGGACTGCTTTGGGACTTCTATGGGACTAGCTTGGGACTAGTTTGGGACTAGTTTGGGACTGCTATGGGACTACTTTGGGACTAGTTTGGGACTGCTATGGGACTGCTATGGGACTGCTATGGGACTGCTTTGGGACTGCTTTGGGACTGCTTTGGGACTAGTTTGGGACTAGTTTGGGACTGCTTTGGGACTGCTTTGGGACTGCTATGGGACTGCTATGGGACTGCTTTGGGACTAGTTTGGAACTGCTTTGGGACTGGCTTGGGACTGGTTTGGGACTAGTTTGGGACTAGTTTGGGACTACTTTGGGACTACTTTGGGACTGCTTTGGGATTGGTTTGGGATTGGTTTGGGACTGGTTTGGGACTAGTTTGGGACTAGTTTGGGACTACTTTGGGACTGGTTTGGGACTAGTTTGGGACTAGTTTGGGACTAGTTTGGGACTAGTTTGGGACTAGTTTAGGACTAGTTTGGGACTAGTTTAGGACTAGTTTGGGACTAGTTTAGGACTAGTTTGGGACTACTATGGTACTGCTATGGGACTGCTATGGGACTGCTTAGGGACTGCTATGGGACTGCTATGGGACTGCTTAGGGACTGCTTAGGGACTGCTTAGGGACTGCTTAGGGACTGCTATGGGACTGCTATGGGACTGCTATGGGACTGCTTAGGGACTGCTTAGGGACTGCTATGGGACTGCTATGGGACGGCTTTGAGACGGCTTTGATACGGCTGTGGGACGGCTTTGATACGGCTTTGGGACTGCTTTGGGACTGCTTTGGGACTCGTTTGGGACTGCTTTGTGACTGCTTAGGGACTGCCATGGGACTGGTTTGGTATTGCTTAAGGACTAGTTTGGGACTAGTTTGGGTTAATTTGGTACATCTTTGGGACTCCTTTGGTACTACTTTGGGACTGCTTTGGTAATACTTTGGGACTACCTTTGGCCCTCTTTGGGACTGCTTTGGGAGTACTTTGGGAGTACTTTAGAACTGGTTTGGTCCTGAAGGAGAACCATTTTTACCAGAGAGACACTGAAACGTCATGTTGTCATGGCGTGATTAAATCTCAAAACAGGAAGTGACATCATACCTCCTGTTTCAAATGATTCTCATTACGTTTTCTTTGCTTTTGAAGTCTTTTTTTTTCAGAAAACACCCAGAATCATTTAACATGTAAACATGTGACAAAACAAACAAACAAAAATCCAAAAAAAACATGTAAACATCCCAGTAAAGCTGGAAATAGCGGAGGATGTTCAGGAGGATATGGGACGTCTGAGTGTTTGCACCAAATCCTGATGCTGGAACTATTCACCGCTTCAGACTGCTTCAGACCGCTTCAGACCGCTTCAGACCGCTTCAGACCGGCTTGTGGTTCCTAGTTACACATCCTTCCTATCTCACCTCCCTCCCATCACACCTCCCTCCCATTTGTTCAATAATTATTAATATTTTAGTACATTTTTAAACAGAATGAAAAAGTTTAAAACAGCAGCTCAAATCTATATAAAACGTCTGAAGACTGAAGTCAAATGGAAAAAATACATCTAGTTCTGCATGTCTACCGGACTTGATTAGATTTAGAAACACCTGGAATCTAATGATGCGAGTAAAAACGTCTTTGTAGGCCAACCAACCAAACTGAGTGAAGCAGGTCACATGATGCAGTGCATGTGTGTGTACATGTTACCTGGACAGTTGGTCGGGATGTGATCAGGGATCCATTCTGACTGTAGGTGAAAACCGTGAAATCTGCAGGAAGCAGCAGCCTGGAAACAACAACAACAACATGCGTGTCAGTAAACGGCTTCCTGTTCAGCTGGTGGTAAAAAACAACAGGTAAACAACAACATGTGGGTAACGTGTAAGGGTAACATGCTGACAACAGGTAAACAACATCAACATGTAAAGAAACAGATAAACAACACAAATAAGTAAATCACGAGAACAAGTAAGCAGCAACATGTTGAAAACAGGTAAACATGTCAACAACAAGTAAACAGCAAAAGGTAAACAACACGATGACAACAAGTAAACAAGTAAAACATATGCAAGCAACCATAAACAACTATGGGTAAATGACAACATGCAAAGCAACAGGTAAATAAATGTAATAAAACAGGTAAAGAACAACATGTAAACAAGAGCAGCAGGACCGACAGCAGCCGTCAGCTCAGTTTCTGGAGATCTGAACCTGCTTTAACACCCAAATTGTTCCACAACCCGGATGATCCCACCCTGAGGGTCCAGAACCAGATCCTCAGTCCTGAGCTACGTTACCTCACATCCTTCACTCCACTTTGGAGGAAACATCTGGAGATAGACGACAGATGCAGAAACAGAAACCTGCTTTCAGCCTACTCCTCGTTGATGAACAGGGTTTCCCTGTGGTCTGCATCTGGATCTGCATCTGGACCTGGACCTAGATCCCTCACTCAGCTGAAGCTCCCGTGTTGGAAAGCACGCAGTGAGAGGACAAGCCTCCTGATGACCCCGCTGTTATCACGGAGCTTCCTGGTTCTCGCTGTGACGTCCCTCCATGACGGAGAGAAGCTTTTATATCGGACACGTTTATGTAAACACAGTCTGAACAGCTATCAGAGACATCCGTCCTCATCTGTCCTCTCAGATGGTCTTCAACACTGGAACTAAACACTGATGTGTACTCCTCTTCCTCATCATTTACCTGTCTGAGATGAACATCAACGTTTTCATCACGAAACAGACTAAAACCAGATTCCAACTTTCATAAAGAGTCGGCTTTTAATCAGCTAACAAACAAAAACAACTGATCATCAGCTGACTTTATGACATCACTAACTGCTGAGTCTGATTGGCCAATCAGCTGTGTTTGATAAGTGATCTTCATTATCATCATCTTCAGTGTTCTGGTTTTCATCTGAGACTGAATGTGCTGGAGACGTTTGTTGAAGGAGTTTTTGTCTTTTTCAGGATCAGGATGAAGTTGTGCTCTGTGATCAGACCTCTGACCTCCAGACTGAGAGACTTCGTGACCGTGAACCGGACATCGTGTGCCGATACGTCATTCAAAGCCAGTTTCCATGAAGTGTAATCAGATTACTGTTATCTGTGACGTGATCCAACACATCAACATCCACTTCTGAACCGCGGAGTTCTCAAAACCCTGCTCTTCATTTTCCCGACAATCAACAGAAGTTCATAAATACTGATGTAACCCACCGTTATTCTTAAAACAACCAGTCACTGTTAAACATGGCAGCGTTAGCTGCTAATGTGTTGTATTAGCTTTAGCTACTAATGTGAGAAGCCACAGTCTTAGTATTAGCTGCTACCATGATGTATTGGCTTTAGCCACTAATGTAAGAAGCCACAGTCTTAGCGTTAGCTGCTAACATGATGTATTAGCTTTAGCTACTAATGTGAGAAGCCTTCAGTCTTAGCATTAACTGCTAACGTTATGTATTAGTTTTAGCTACTAATGTGAGAAGCCACAGTCTTACTGTTAGCTGCTAACATAATGTATTAGCTTTAGCTAGCAATGTGAGAAGCTGCAGTCTTAGCATTAGCTGCTAAAGTGATGAATTAGCTTTAGCTACTAATGTGAGAAGACTTCAGTGTTAGCGTTAGCTGCTAAAGTGGGAGCAGGGGGTCTTAGGGCTGGGAAATACTTGCTGTGTGTGCTTGTGTTCAGCTACGTATGTGTTTATATACTTACTGCAAATAACAAAAACATAATGTGGCCAAAATGTTAAATACTGAAGGTCACCGCTAGGGGGCAGTAAACAGCATTAAAACTGAACTAGCGAAAAGGTCAATCCGCTGCTAATGTTGTACTTTTGTGGTATTTTGGTAAATGACAGTTTGTGAATGTGTAGGGATGTGCAACAGGGATGAATAATTAAAAACGTCGGTATTTGCGAGTCCGAAAGTCACTCTTCAAAACTTTTTGCCATTGTGTTTACGTCCCATCTCGTGTTCATGCTCTTGTTCTACTCAGACATGACATGAGTATTTCTGAATTTCCTTATTGACAAGGGGACAAACATATGAACAGCTATCACTCCTCCCTCTTCTGATCCCTCAACTTTGCAGCTAACTCAACCATCTCATGGAAGTTTGAGCCTGTCATCCTGGAGGAAGTTGTTTGGCAGATTAAGGCCTCTGGGTCTCCTCCTTACCTTTATTACCACCTGTCTAGTGACTGGTGTCATCCCCTCTTCATTTAAACACACGGTTGTACAAGGCCTGCTCAAAAAACATGGTCTGGGCTGCACCATACTGGCTAACGTAAGGTCCAGCTACAAGGTGCATTTTATGTAAACCATCTTGGAGAAAGTGGTTCACTTACAATTGAGGTCATTTTTTGACCACCTCAACATTGATGAAGTCTTCCAGTCTGGCTTTAGACCCCTGCATAGCACAGAATCAGCCTTATTAAGGGTTGTTAGTGATATCCTTCTGGCTACTGATGCTGGAGATGTTGTGGTTTGGTCCTGCTCAACTTAAAGAGCATGTTGCATGAACCAACATTGAATAAAAACACACCTATAAATACAGTATTTGGGCTTTTGTTGTCTTTCCTGTTAGCATTTTACTACCGGTTCTAAAACTGTGTTGGGCCAAAATAAAAGAGCCCTTGCAGTGAAAAGCACCCAATCACAGGAAGGGTAGTAACAGCGTCTCACTTGCAGATGGCGTGTTTTTGTTATTATCATGAAAAAGAACAATAGAACCATGTGTGCGAGTGTCGCTGGCTTCCAGTCTGTGACTGCTCTAGTGTCTTATGGGGTTCCGCAGGGCATATTTTGTTGTATCTGCTACCGTTAGGGTCCATCCTACCCCTAACAAAAAGTCTTGTATTGCATGTCTCTAGTCAATTCTCCACGACATAGAGACATAGACGGTCTTGGGTTTCTTGAATTTTAATGAGAAGAAAACGAAGTCTTTGGGTTCAATGGTTCCAGTTCGCTCTGCACTTTATCTAAATGTTTCATTTCTATGTTCAGAACTTTGCTGCAACTGGTGTTGTGTTGGTGCTTTGAGTTGAGTGCATGAGCACTTCTAGCGTCAATATCGCAGCTCGCGCATGTGGCACATTACCTCACGTCAACGAGCGCAACCTACCTGCCAAAAGTATGGTGAGAATGCGTGGGTGCCATGATTTATGCATGGACGCGTTGCTGGCAACAAGTATATCCCACGCCCTAGCATTGGCTGCCAACATGGCAGTCTTAGCTTTAGCTACTAATGTGAGAGGGTGTAGCCTTAGCTTTAGATGCTGATGTGAGATGGTGTAGCCTTAGCTTTAGCTGCTAATGTGAGAGGGTGTAGCCTTAGCTTTAGCTGCTAATGTGAGAGGGTGTAGCCTTAGCTTTAGCTGCTAATGTGAGAGGGTGTAGCCTTAGCTTTAGATGCTGATGTGAGATGCTGTAGCCTTAGCTTTAGATCAGAGGTGTCCAGCTCCGGTCTTCGAGGGCCAGAATCCTGCAGGTTTTCTATGTATCCCTGCTCAGACACACCTGATTCAAATTAATTAGTAGTAGAGCTTAATCAGTTGTGCACGTCATTGGCTGTTTGATCCATTTAGTGTAAGCTAGTTGTGTTGGAACAGGAATACATGGGAAACCTGCAGGACAGTGGCCCTCGAGGACCGACTTTGGATACCCCTGCTTTAGATGCTGATGTGAGCGCCTACAGTCTTAGCTTTAGCTGCTAATGTGAGAGGCTGTAGCCTTAGCTTTAGCTGCTAATGTGAGATGCTGTAGCCTTAGCTTTAGATGCGAACGTGAGAGACTTTAGCCTTAGCTTTAGATGCTGATGTAACAGGCTGTAGCCTTAGATTTCGATCCTAATGTGAGCTTTAGCTGCTAATGTGAGCGGTTGCAGCCTTAGCTTTAAATACTAATGTGAGTGCCTACACTTTTAAATTTAGCTGCTAATGTGAGAGGCTGTAGCCTTAGCTTTAGCTGCTAATGTGAGAGGCTGTAGCCCTAGCTTTAGATGCTAACGTGAGAGACTTTAGCCCTAGCTTTAGACTGTGATGTGAGCGCCTACAGTCTTAGCTATAGCTGTTGTTTTTCTCTAATTTTCTGTGTTGCTTCCATCTTTGTAACAGAAAATAATAAGATTTAATTAATGTTTTTTTGGAGATGTGTGGACATGAAAAAAATAAATAACTTAGCTAAACAGGTTGACGTGCAGGAATCTATCTGAATATTGGGGGGAAATTTATGTGTTCATCCTATAACTAGATAATCAGGCTTTTGTATGTAAACATAATCAGATCCAGTGACATCAGAATACTTACTCGTTTCTCTCCAGATGAACAATGTGGTCGTTTCCGTCCACAGTGATGATGTAAGACACCTGCAGACAGAGTCACATCAGCTTTAATTAGTGGGATTCGTGTTACTCCTGGGTTAGAGAAACAGAGGTTGCCACAACAACTGAAAAATGATGAATAAACTTGCAATAAAAAGTGTTTACCTGAGGAAATAAATATTGATGAGAAACTCTGATCTGGACTTTATCAAGGAAAAAAAAAAAAGAGAAAGTTTTTCTGGAAGCTGGAAGTCAACCTGCTGATGCTGCTGGCACTGATCAGGAAAAACTCCTGAACTCCAAGGTCATCTGCCTCACCTGGCAGAACCTGTGTGTGTGCACTGCTGCTATCAGCAGGTATGCAATTAACAGGGAGGAGCACACACACACAGCAGCTGTTTGTGTCTGTGTGTGTGTGTGTGTGTGTGTGTGTGTGTGTGTGGTGAGTGAGGACAGGAAATCAGCAGTGGTCTCATCCAAGACCATCATCATCCTCATCCTCCAGCAGCAACTCCTCTAATGCGGGATGACTGTTTGCTTTATCCTGCAAACACCTGGGTTTGTAACCATGGAGACGGAGACCAGCCTGTACTTTTATTTTCATATAATTTCTGACAGAAAGATGAACTCTAATCAGGTCGTCTGCTTTCTTCTCAAACCACACTAAATCAAACATTGAATTAAACATGAAGATGCTTCCTATTTGTTGATGCTGAGTCACACAGGATGATTCTTCCCACCATCAGTGTTGCATCATGTCAAGCTGCTCCCTTTAGGTTCGGATCGGTACGATTGGGACCCCCGTGGAAGGGTCCCAAAAACAGGTCAAATCAGATATTTTGCGCCAGCAGATTTAGCTGCTGAAGCACAACAACATGTCTGGAAAACCAAAGTCTGCCCCATGGAAGTAGGATTCGGGGGGTTTGTGGGAATATCTACCACCAAACTTCTAAGTCAAAGCCTGAGATCAGCCATAAAACTGCCTCAGAGGCAGCAGGAAGAAGCAGCCAGTCGCTTTGGATGAAGGGGAAGGATCCTTGCCTGGCCCACATAGGAAGCCAAGCTGTATGCCCTCCTGTTTACTATAATTGGGTACGGGACGCAGGCTCAGGTTTGATCCCCCTCTAGCCGGCCGCCTCTGGTGAGGGTGTGTGTTTAAGGCCGAAACACCCTATGACCCAGATGAACACTAGTGATGATGCGCCCTAAATTCACCACCCTCCCCCTCCTTTTTCCCCCCAATCTTCTTACATGGGTCTATTTATCACCAGTGAACTTTATACGTGTTTGCACAAGGATAACTACATCTTCCCTGTGTTTCTGGAAACCACTTGTAGACAGGCAGTAAAATATGTAGTGACCCATATGAAGCCGGAGGTTGCTGCTTGGTGGAAACAGATTTTATATTCCCTGTTTGAAACGAGGGAAAAAAAAATCTAAACATGTCCAAATAAAGACATTTAAAACCCTTCAGATGGCAAACTTGTGATGAAGAGCACTTTAGAAGACTGTCAGAGATGAAGACAAGTTACTTCAGTACTTTTCTACGCAAAGTTTGTTATTTATGAAAAATAAACTTGATGGAATAAAGTGCGTTCCTCTGCCAACTTTGTAGCTTGTGTGGTAAGATGTTGGAGAGAGGAAAACTGGCAGCGCAGCTGCCGACATGATGCATTTAAGCCACATTCGACCCAAGCGTCTCATCATTCCTACCAGACTGTTAATCCCACAAAGATTTCCTGCCTGATGATGATGACTGGCTGAAAAGCACATTTAGATTCCTGAGAGCATCTTACATGTATGTACTGAACTGGGTCCAGTGTTACATTGACTGACCTGCCGGGACCGTGCCATCCCAGTACGTCTGCAGCTGATGACAACTCTTGGGTTTCTGTCTACTGGCTCTTTCCAGCAGGAATCAGCCGACAGGTGGGCTGATATGAGGGACATGAGACATTTTCTGCCCACAGTTTCATGTGGTCAAGTTAAATGTTGACATGTTACCTAGTCTAGAATATCTCAGCATCCCGGAGCACAATGATACCAGCTGTTTTGGACGGCATTATTAAAATAAAAGGCAGTTTGCAGCAATCTCCGCTTTCCCACACGGAATCGGTGCATATCACTGCATTCATACTGCTGTAAGGGCTTTATTGTGTTTCTAACGAACATACATACTAATAATATGCATGTCATATGTGTTTCTGTTCCCTACGAAACACATGTAGAGAACAGACTAGCTGCGTTATTAATGCTGCTTCTTGGTAAATCTATTTATTTGTTACAGACACAATGGTCCATATAGATACAAGAAACAACATCAACAAACACAGATACACAGACAACACACAAATTAGTCCATGTGGCTGTTGAACAGTTTCTCCACCCAATGTTTCCTCAAATCAGAAAAAAAAAAAGACTGCTCAGTTGAGGGTTTCTTAAAGTCTGCATGAAAAACTTATTTTAGAAATTTAAACTATTCAGGCCGGATGTGCTGATAGTCTTCTGCTCTGAGATTTATACGACATGATGGATGGATGGATGGACGGACGGATGGATAAACGAACAGACTGATGGATGGATGGAAGGGTAGATGAATGGACGGATGGATGGAAGGGGGGGTGAATGGACAGGTGGATGGATAGATGGATGGAAGGATGGATGGATGGACGGATGGATAAACGAACAGACGGATGGATGGATGGATGGATGGGAGGATGGATGGAC
>NC_136611.1:36327624-36525124 GCF_933228915.1 Telmatherina bonti
AATCGGAGAAATGACATGAAGTTTTCTTGTGTCTGAACCTTGGACAGAGCTGCATCATATCAGCAGGTCTTCCATCTTGGATTGACTTCCGGCCATTTCTCCAGGCCAGAGCAGCGTTGCGTCCAACGTGCACGTATGTTCCAGCTCCATTGATCCACATTGCCCTGCTTGTAGTTCGCTTCCTGTCTCTGAGCTACATTTGCAGGCTGTTTATTCAGAGTTTGTTTGTGTATCTCCAGCCAACTGAACCAACCTTTCAGACAGGCCCAAGTCCCTCCAGATTCCAGCTCCTCATGCAGAAGGTCATGATCAGCCATCATGTCCATTGTGTGCAGATGTCCCAGACAGTCCAGCTGAGGCGTCTGCACCGCATCGCAAACCGACCGTTTCCTTCCACAGCTAGTCAGCCGGGCCTCTGCGTCGGTCTGCTCCCTCATCCAGGAGTAGAAACGCAGATGAACCAGGTGAGAAGGATACCTGGTCCTGGACACCTGGCTGAGGATGGTTTCCAGGTAAACCCCTCTGGGAGGAGGCCCCGGGGAAGACCCAGGACTGCTGCCTCCATGACAGACACGGGACGAGTGGATCTACATGGTTCTGGATCAGAGTGTGTTTTGGTCGGTGTGTTTCTGCAGACAGGCTGGTCTCACCAGCAGCACAGCGGTGTGTTTTACGTCATATCTCTCATATAAAGATAAAACAATCCCATCAGATCCCTGCATGGACACGCGCTGACGTCCCCACACAGAGACACACTGTCCGTTTGTCTCCATCTGTTCACAACACAGCAGATAATGTGGTCACCAACGTGTAGGAGTTCTCTCTGTAACCACGGCAACGGCAAACGACCTTTCCCGCCTGCAGCCAGAGTCACGTGACCACCTGGCAGCGTCCATCAGCCGTCTCTGCTGAGCGGGAGGAAGACGGGAGGGAGTCTCAGAGTGGTCCGGTCAGAGTCCAGACCCCATCCGGACTGACTGGAATGTGAGGAGACCAGGTTGGTGGACATCAGCACCGCCATGAAGGCAGCGGAGCGCCAGCATCAGACCCCCGGCATCAGACCCCCGGCATCAGACCCTCGGCATCAGACCCCCGGTATCAGACCCTCGGCATCAGACCCCCGGCATCAGACCCTCGGCATCAGACCCTCCGGCATCAGACCCCCGGCATCAGACCCTCGGCATCAGACCCCCGGCATCAGACCCCCGGCATCAGACCCTCGGCATCAGACCCCCGGCATCAGACCCTCGGCATCAGACCCCCGGCATCAGACCCTCGGCATCAGACCCCCGGCATCAGACCCTCGGCATCAGACCCTCGGCATCAGACCCTCGGCATCAGACCCCGGACTCTTCCATGAAGGACAATAAAGTGTTCGGACATTAGAGGAGAAAACATGTCTCTGTTTACCCCCCGTTCTTCCTAAACCTCCAGCTGTCGGGATCCTCCACGTCCCAGAAGCCTGCTGGACCAATGCTGCTGGTAAAACTGGTGAAACTGGGGAATCTGTAAAAACTGGTGAAACTGGGGGAATTGGTGAAACTGCGGAAATTGGTGAAACTGGTTAAACTGGGGGAACTGGTGAATCTGTAAAAACTGGTGAAACTGGGGGAATTGGTGAAACTGGGGGAATTGGTGAAACTGGTTAAACTGGGGGAACTGGTGAATCTGTAAAAACTGGTGAAACTGGGGGAATTGGTGAAACTGGGGGAATTGGTGAAACTGCGGAAATTGGTGAAACTGGTTAAACTGGGGGAACTGGTGAATCTGGGGAAACTAGTGAAACTGGGGAAATTGGGGGAACTGGGGAAACTGGGGGAACTGGTGAAACTGGGGGAACTGGTGAAACTGGAAGAACTGGTGAAACTGGAAAAACTGGTGAAACTGGGGGAACTGGGGGAACTGGGGAAATTGGGGAACTGGGGAAAGAGGGGGAATTGGTGAAACTGGGGGAACTGGGGAAACTGGGGGAACTGGTGAATCTGGGGAAACTGGTGAAACTGGGGGACCTGGTGAAACTGGTGAAACTAGGGGAACTGGGGGAACTGGGGGAACTGGTGAAACTGGAAAAACTGGTGAAACTGGGGGAACTGGGGGAACTGGGGAAATTGGGGAACTGGGGAAAGAGGGGGAATTGGTGAAACTGGGGGAACTGGGGAAACTGGGGGAACTGGAAGAACTGGTGAAACTGGGGGAACTGGTGAATCTGGGGAAACTGGTGAAACTGGGGGACCTGGTGAAACTGGTGAAACTAGGGGAACTGGGGGAACAGGTGAAACTGGGGGAACTGGGGAAATTGGGGGAACTGGGGAAACTCGGGGAACCGGTGAAACTGGTGAAACTGGGGGAACTATGTAAACTGGGGGAACTGGGGAAACTGGTGAAACTGGTGGAACTAGGGGAACTGGTGACACTGGTGAAACTGGGGGAATTGTGACACTGGGGGAACTGGTGAAACTGGGGGACACTGGTCCTACAGGACCAGGATTGGGGATCCTGCCCTGCAGGTCTGACACTTGAGTGAAAATCTCTTAACCTGATCCTGACAGACCTGTTCAGAGTCGCCTGACGTTCTCCTTCTTTAACGTTTTGGCTTGGGTTTTATCAGCAGAATGAAGGCGGTTCTGGTTGGGTTTTATCAGCAGAATGAAGGCGGTTCTGGTTGGGTTTTATCAGCAGAATGAAGGCGGTTCTGGTTGGGTTTTATCAGCAGAATGAAGGCGGTTCTGGTTGGGTTTTATCAGCAGAATGAAGGCGGTTCTGGTTGGGTTTTATCAGCAGAATGAAGGCGGTTCTGGTTGGGTTTTATCAGCAGAATGAAGGCGGTTCTGGTTGGGTTTTATCAGCAGAATGAAGGCGGTTCTGGTTGGGTTTTATCAGCAGAATGAAGGCGGTTCTGGTTGGGTTTTATCAGCAGAATGAAGGCGGTTCTGGTTGGGTTATATCAGCAGAATGAAGGCGGTTCTGGTTGGGTTTTATCAGCAGAATGAAGGCGGTTCTGGTTGGGTTTTCGGTTCCTCTTACTGGACATCAGGAATGAAAACACAGAAAAGCAGCAGGGCTGCTTCACAGGCAGGACAGGACATGCAGAGGATCGTTTCCCTGCTCCGGGCTTCCAACCGGAGCTCCTTCAGCAGCACAGGGAGGAAACCTGCAGCTCAGTTTAACGTGCATGAAACCACGTGCACATGCTCTCTTCACAGTAAAGTGCACGTCCGGCTCCGAGCTGCGACTCCGGAAAAGCAGAAGTTCAGAGTTTCTGCTCTGAACGGAGAAAAGACACAAAGTGAGTCATGATTCAGGGAAACGTTGGGCTTCCAGTAAACCATCAGACTCATTCAGCAGCATCGTATGTGTGTCTCAGTGTGTGAAGGAACATAACACACAACTTCTGTTCACGTCTGTTTTAACTCAATTATCCCAACACACACACACACACACACACACACAAAGAGAGTTTATTTCTTCACTGCTGAAACACTCGGCTCCGAGCCGGCAGCAGCAACACTAAGCTGCTTAACGCACGACCTGCAGCAACGAGCTGCGTACGCGCACACACACACACACACACACACACACACACACACACAGCGCTGACTCAGAGTGGGTGTGACGGCCTGAAATCAGCCTCACATCCACCAGACGTCACCTGAAGCTGCATTTCCGTTGTCAGGAAGAACGACACCAACAGCGTTTGTTTCTTTTAATCAATACAAATTAATATCAGAATTATAGATATTCTGTGTAATTATTGTGTAATATTTACTACAAGGACAACATATGAATAAAAATCATGAACATAAAAACTCGAAACGTCTTCACCTCTACGACCAATCAGGCATTGTCTTTGTCCCGCCTCTTCTCTGAGATCTCCCCAGTCAGTAAAAGTCAGTCTGATGTTGACTCTGGTCCAGTTTGTCTTTAACCCTTTCATGCACAGTGGTCACTATAGTGGGCAGCTATTTACTTGTAAATAGCTGCCCACTATTTTCTTGCATATTTTCTTGCATAATTACTATTTTCTTGCATAATTATGAACGAGGATGGTCCATCCATCCATCTTCATGCCGCTTATCCGGGGTCGGGTCGCGGGGGCAGCAGCCTAAGCAGGGAAGCCCAGACTTCCCTCTCCCCAGCCACATTTGCCAACTCTGCGGGGGGATCCCGAGGCGTTCCCAGGCCAGCCGAGAGATATAATCCTTCCAGCGTGTCCTGGGTCTTCCCCGGGGTCTCCTCCCAGAGGGACGTGCCTGGAACACCTCACCAGGGAGGCCCAGGAGGCATCCTGACCAGATGCCCGAGCCACCTCAACTGGTTCCTCTCGATGCGGAGGAGCAGCGGCTCTACTCTGATCCCCTCCCGGATGACCGAGCTCCTCACCCTTTCTCTAAGGGAGAGCCCGGCCACCCTGCGGAGGAAACTCATTTCAGCCGCCTGTATACGAGATCTCGTTCTTTCGGTCACGACCCACAGCTCATGACCATAGGTGAGGGTGGGAACGTAGATCGACTGGTAAATGGAGAGCTTCACCTTCTGGCTCAGCTCCTTCTTCACCACAACAGACCGGCGCAGAGTCCGCATTACTGCAGACGCTACACCGATCCGTCTGTCGATCTCGCGCTCCATCCTTCCCTCACTCGTGAACAAGACCCCGAGATATTTAAACTCCTCCACTCGAGGCAGGACCTGACCCCCGACCCGGAGAGGGCAATCCACCCTATTCCGGCTGAGGACCATGGTCTCAGATTTGGAGGTGCTGATTCTCATCCCAGCCGTTTCACACTCGGCAGCGAATCGCTCAAGTGAGAGCTGGAGATCACGACCAGATGAAGCCAACAGGACCACGTCACCTGCAAAAAGCAGGGACCCAATCCTGAGGCCACCAAGTCGGATCCCCTCAACACCTCGGCTGCACCTAGAAATTCTGGCCATATAAGTTATGAACAGAATCGGTGATAAAGGGCAGCCTTGGCGGAGTCCAACCCTCACCGGAAACGAATCCGACTTACTACCGGCAATGTGGACCAAGCTCTGACACCTGTCATACAGGGACCGGACAGCCCGTACAAGGGGGTCCGGTACCCCATACTCCCGGAGTACCCCCCACAGGAGCCCCCGGGGGACACGGTCGAATGCCTTCTCCAGGTCCACAAAACACATGTAGACTGGTTGGGCAAACTCCCATGCCCCCCCCAGGACCCCAGAGAGGGTATAGAGCTGGTCCACTGTTCCGCGACCAGGACGAAAACCACACTGCTCCTCCTCAATCCGGGATTCGACTATCCGGCGGACCCTCCTCTCCAGGACCCCTGAATAGACCTTACCAGGGAGGCTGAGGAGTGTGATTCCCCTGTAATTGGAACACACCCTCCGGTCCCCCTTCTTAAAAAGGGGAACCACCACCCCAGTCTGCCAATCCAGCGGTACTGCCCCCGATGTCCACGCGATGCTGCAGAGGCGTGTCAGCCAGGACAGCCCCATAGCAACGAGGATGGTATTTTTGTAAATAAAACACTTCAGTGGATGTTAGTGAGTCATCCAACACATCACTGAAGAACCAATACACGATATAAGTAAACATACATTTATTATTATTATTATTATTATTATTATTATTATTAATATATTATTATATAGTTATTTTATATATTATATATGTATACATTTATATACATATATATTTACATAGATACATGTGATACATTGTTTTTATGCAAGTTTTCCTTTGCAATAAATAGGAAAAGAAAAAAGCAATATTCTATCAAATATTTACATCATATAATTCTGATTATGTATTATTTCACAGATAATAGAACAAATTAAAATATATCATAAATCATGATCAATTCAAAATATCACTAGTAAAACAAAAAAGTATCATTGCATATTTCTGTAGAGGTAAAATACTGTATTTAAAGATATGTTGCATTGTGTTTTTTATTCATTCATGCATGAAAGGGTTAAAATCTGAAAGTTACACAAACGTGTCTTCAGTAAAACATAATATATGATTATTACTGGAACTATTTTCATTGCAGTATTATGTGCTAAATATATTGCACCATGATGCACACTTTAAAAAAGTGCTGCTTGAAGAAGAAAAGCTCGGAAACTTTTGTTTTCCAAACCTTTTGAATATGAGCTGTGTTTTAACAACAAATAATATCCTGAAACTCTCACCTAAACGTTGCTGTAATAAAAACTGCTTCCTTCTGAACTCAGAGGGAAGTAAATCCTACCATCAGGTGTGTTTTCCCGCCGGAACAGACTGGAAACGCAGGGCTATAACCACACATCTTCAGTCATGTAAAGTCAGTCTTTAATCTTTACACCTTCCAGATAAAGGAAGTGGTTTTACAGAGTTTTCTTTCCAGGTGTGGACAGGGTGCAAACTGGGTGGAAAACACCAAACTAAATCTGATGTCATCCATCAAATAAACAGTTTCTGGATGATTATTACGTCCTTCCCTGGTTTACAATCAGCTGAACCAGAATACGTCATGTTGCCACAGCCGACCCAAACGTCTCTTAGCGGCTAGGCAACAGGCGGCTGTGCAGACTGCATTGTGTGTGTTAACAGAGCGGATGTGTGTCGATCAGATCACAAAGATTTAAGGTGGAATTTGACCCAGATCTCAGTAAACTCGCTTCATTCTGACGGAGGTTAAAGCCTTTCTCAGCAGGGAGCTCTACAGGGCTGCAGACATGCAGGAAACGCTGCTTATCAGTACATCCATCACGGTTACTGATCAGTTTTGTGGCGCTACATCATTTCTCACATTTCTGGTGGTCTTATTTAAAATGCTGAGCTAACATCAGGAGCAGCCGCATTCAGGAAGAACCCACAGAGGCAACACATCAGGATGTCCACACCTACAGACATTTCAACAGGTTGCCGAGCAACGTGACGCAGAGACGTGATGTCAGATGAACAAGCGGGGACTGATGGACCTCCGGATGTCTGTGTGAACTGTTTGTTCAGGAGGTCTGGAGCCACAGTCTCAGAACCAGGTCTGGTTTTGAGTCTGGGCTAAAACCCGACCTCAGCCTGAGAAAAGGTATTCAGTCACTGATGCTGTCAAACTTCCCGTCTTTATCTTTGGTCACATAGGAAGAAAAGCTGATGGTGAGTTCAGATGAAGTTAAAATGATGTATGAATGACGTCAAGTCCTCCTTTAGGAACTGTTGTTCTTATAACCTGATGGCACCTGAATGCATCGCAGTCTGAATGATCCACCTGCTGATCCGATCTGACACTGCTGGACTCAGTAGCACCAAGACACCCCTCCTCCGGTTTACAGCCAAATAACCAGCCGGTAAACCCTCTTCCTCTGGGTTTACAGCCAAATAACCAGCCGGTAAACCCTCTTCCTCTGGGTTTACAGCCAAATAACCAGCCGGTAAACCCTCTTCCTCTGGGTTTACAGCCAAATAACCAGCCGGTAAACCCTCTTCCTCCGGTTTACAGCTAATAACCAGCCGGTAAACCCTCTTCCTCCGGTTTACAGCTAATAACCAGCCGGTAAACCCTCTTCCTCCAGTTTACAGCCTATAACCAGCCGGTAAACCCTCTTCCTCCGGGTTGACAGCCTATAACCAGCCGGTAAACCCTCTTCCTCTGGGTTTACAGCCAAATAACCAGCCGGTAAACCCTCTTCCTCCGGGTTGACAGCCAATAACCAGCCGGTAAACCCTCTTCCTCCGGTTTACAGCTAATAACCAGCCGGTAAACCCTCTTCCTCTGGGTTTACAGCCAAATAACCAGCCGGTAAACCCTCTTCCTCCGGTTTACAGCTAATAACCAGCCGGTAAACCCTCTTCCTCCGGTTTACAGCTAATAACCAGCCGGTAAACCCTCTTCCTCCGGGTTGACAGCCTATAACCAGCCGGTAAACCCTCTTCCTCTGGGTTTACAGCCAATAACCAGCCGGTAAACCCTCTTCCTCCGGGTTGACAGCCAATAACCAGCCGGTAAACCCTCTTCCTCTGGGTTTACAGCCAAATAACCAGCCGGTAAACCCTCTTCCTCCGGTTTACAGCTAATAACCAGCCGGTAAACCCTCTTCCTCTGGGTTTACAGCCAAATAACCAGCCGGTAAACCCTCTTCCTCCGGTTTACAGCTAATAACCAGCCGGTAAACCCTCTTCCTCCAGTTTACAGCCAATAACCAGCCGGTAAACCCTCTTCCTCCGGGTTGACAGCCTATAACCAGCCGGTAAACCCTGTTTCTCCGGGTTGACAGCCTATAACCATCCGGTAAACCCTGTTTCTCCGGGTTGACAGCCTATAACCAGCCGGTAAACCCTGTTTCTCCGGGTTGACAGCCTATAACCAGCCGGTAAACCCTGTTTCTCCGGGTTGACAGCCTATAACCATCCGGTAAACCCTGTTTCTCCGGGTTGACAGCCTATAACCAGCCGGTAAACCCTGTTTCTCCGGGTTGACAGCCTATAACCATCCGGTAAACCCTGTTTCTCTGGGTTGACAGCCTATAACCAGCCGGTAGACCCTGTTTCTCCGGGTTGACAGCCTATAACCAGCCGGTAAACCCTGTTTCTCTGGGTTGACAGCCTATAACCAGCCGGTAAACCCTCTTCCTCCGGGTTGACAGCCTATAACCAGCCGGTAAACCCTCTTCCTCCGGGTTGACAGCCTATAACCATCCGGTAAACCCTGTTTCTCTGGGTTGACAGCCTATAACCAGCCGGTAAACCCTGTTTCTCCGGGTTGACAGCCTATAACCAGCCGTAAACCCTCTTCCTCCGGGTTGACAGCCTATAACCAGCCGTAAACCCTCTTCCTCCGGTTTACAGCTAATAACCAGCCGGTAAACCCTCTTCCTCCAGTTTACAGCCAATAACCAGCCGGTAAACCCTCTTCCTCCGGGTTGACAGCCTATAACCAGCCGGTAAACCCTGTTTCTCCGGGTTGACAGCCTATAACCAGCCGGTAAACCCTGTTTCTCCGGGTTGACAGCCTATAACCAGCCGTAAACCCTGTTTCTCCGGGTTGACAGCCTATAACCAGTCGGTAAACCCTGTTTCTCTGGGTTGACAGCCTATAACCAGCCGGTAAACCCTCTTCCTCCGGGTTGACAGCCTATAACCAGCCGGTAAACCCTGTTTCTCCGGGTTGACAGCCTATAACCAGCCGGTAAACCCTGTTTCTCTGGGTTGACAGCCTATAACCAGCCGGTAAACCCTGTTTCTCCGGGTTGACAGCCTATAACCAGCCGTAAACCCTCTTCCTCCGGGTTGGCAGCCTATAACCAGCCGGTAAACCCTCTTCCTCCGGGTTGACAGCCTATAACCAGCCGGTAAACCCTCTTCCTCCGGGTTGACAGCCTGACCTGCAGCTTTTCTTCTGACAGACATTGTGATCTGTAACCATCATGTTGGGGGAAACCGATTAGTTGATACTGAATGTCATGAAGAACCAGAACATCATGGTTTCCCGTTCAGACAGCAGGTAAACATCATCATCCTCACCTCCACGCTGGACAGACTGCAACAGTAACACATGGAGACGTTGTTACGTAGACTGAAGAAGACATAAGTCACAGCTGAAGTCACCACAGATGGATTTCAGGCCCTGCAGCACATAAACAGCGACCCGACCTAAAAGTACCGACCCGGAACCAGGAAAGTCCGCTAGCGCCGCCCCGGTCCAACAAAGTACACAAACCTCCCTCCTCATCCTCAATCCTCCTCACCTCTGCAGTCATAGTTTCCACTGAGCAGCAGGAGGAGGCAGCAGACTTCCAGCAGCTCCGCTCCTCTTCCCATCATCATCATCTTCTTCTTCTTGTCTAAATTCCCCGCAGCTCAGTCCTCCTCTTCAACTCTTCCTCTTATCTGCACTTTGTAATGTTCCTCCCAGTCCGTCCCCCCTTCAGAGCCTCACACCAAACACCCAACCGAGCTTTTCTTCCTCGGCCGAGCCATTCCAGCCCGTCCCAGCTGAAGATCCACCGACACCAGCTGTTTGTCCGGACCGGGTCCAAACTGTGCCCGGAACCGAACCTGCGCCGAACGTCTGTAGGACTGGGTCCTGCTGAAGTATAGTCCGTCCTCCGTCAGCGGCAGAGATTTCTCTCCTTGGAGCTCAAGCAGTCAAAGCGGCAGAGTTACACCTACCTCCGGGGTGGCCCTTCAAAATAAGAGCAGAAAAAGCAAAACGAAATTTCCGTAAAATAAAATAAAATAAAATAAACAACATACTTCACATAAACACACTGAAATAAACAGCTGTTTTTTTTTTTTCATGAGAGAGCCTCCCTCGGTGGGCGGTTCCTACCATCACCATCTTGGCAGGGACATGCGTGTCGTCGCGCCCGGTAAATACAAATATGGGCAAAGAGGTGGAGCTGAGAGGGGGGCTGTGAGCGTCATGGTGGATGATTGACATCGAGCCAACTCCGAGCTTTCTGTAGCTAAGGGCTAACTGAGCTAACCCGGAGATAAATCAAATCAAATCAAATCAAACTTTATTTCTTGAGCACTTTTCATGCCTCAGGCAACACAAAGTGCTTTACAGGATAAAATGAAGTCATAAGGATTAAAACAAACAGTGGATAAAAAGGCATTTCAAAATAATCGACACAAGCTCTTTCCACACACTCACACACACACACACACAAGGACAAAGAGCAAAGAACCCCCCCCACACACACACACACCCACCCACCCACACCCACATAACAGGAGCTAACCAGCTAACGGAGGTAAGCGGGCTAAAGCTAGGTCACGTTCTTAACCGGTTAAAAACCGCGGTTGTTCTACGTTCTTCTGACTTAAAGCGGAACATTGGGTACCTGTCAATCAAAAGGACACGCCCCTAAATATGACAACTTTCGAGATTAAATTACTTTTAAATGGGCGAGTTGAAAGAAAATTCACTCCCCCCACAGTTGTCATGAAGGTAAACATGAACTATTAAAATTAAAATTGATTTTTGAACCAGGCTGTAAACATTTTTATTTCTGCTGTGAAGTTGGTCTTTTTAACATGGGAGTCTATGGCGATTTGCTTTGTTTTGCAGCCCCTAGTGGATGAAGGGAGAACTGCAGTTTTATGCACTTCTGCATAGGCTTCACTTTTAACCACCGGAGGCTCCGTCCATCTTTCATATGCGGTCTAAGGGTGCAGCATACAGAAAATGTGAAAAGTTGAACACACATTGTATCATGAATGCAGGACATTTCAGTCAAATTATGTCATGGTAATTTCTTCATTTCAGACAGTTATCACAAGAAAAACTAACAACAGTAATGGGAATATCACATCTATCTATCTATCTATCTATCTATCTATCTATCTATCTATCTATCTATCTATCTATCTATCTATCTATCTATCTATCTATCTATCTATCTATCTATCTATCTATCTTCTCTGGCCAACCAAAAGTTAATGATCCTTAAGTAATTTAACTAACGTCTCCAGCATACAACGTGTTACAGTACTTTCACTTTCCACATGCTTCATTACATGCATTCAGACTTTAATATCTGACAGTAAACCAGGACAGATCAATCAGTGGAAACTTCAGCCTGGTCCTGCTGGAAGCTGGATGCTGCAGGAGGACCTCTCGTATGCTGATCTGGATCTGGGAGGGGCTTACACAGCGCTTCCTGGTGGTACAGAGTAAACTTAGTGTTTAGTGTTTTCACGTTCATCCATCCATCATCCTTACCGCTTAGTCCGATGAAGGGTAGGGTTGTCACCCGTCCCGTAAAATACGGAATCGTCCTTTGATTGACAGACAGACGTTGCATCCCGGATTGAACCAATACGGGACGCACTTTGTTCCGTATTTTCATAACTTTCCAGCAGCTATACATGTCAGCCACACACATCAACACTCGATCTAAAAACAATTAACTAAATAAAACAAAGAAAACACAACAGCCAGCAAAAAAGTTCTTTCCTGCAGAATCTGCGCAGGTGCAGGTTGCCTAGAGACAGACATGACTCATGCACGCTCCTCAGAAGACGCGCGCCTTCTAAAAAGTTAAACTGATCCTGGTTCTCTACCTCCTGAAAATAAAAAAAACACATGTAAAACAGACGTGAAGAGATGCGGCTTCGGCGTCAGTGAGGATGTTTATAAGTCAGACTGTACAACGTGTCAGAAACTCTTCAGTCGCGCACGGTGGACAGTGTGATAGCTAACAGCACCAGGAGAGCAGGATCATTTATTTATATTCCGTAGGCATATAATTTCAATTTTATTAACCAACATAAATATCATATATAACCATTAAAAACGTATTTTCAATGGATGAAAATGTAATAAATCCACATATATGTATATATATATATATATATATAGCCTAGCTATAGGGAAATGTTTTTTTTTTAAATGCATATCCTGCATTAAAATGTTCAGAGCTTTATGTTTTTCAGTTCATTTTTAAGGAAACTGTAGAAAGTGATCATTCGATAAATGAGCCCCCCTTTTTTTTTATTAGAGTTGTAACACGGTAATGACATGGGTTCAAGTCATGAAGCAGCAAACAGAAACAGTCCAATATGTAGGATTAAACAACGAGGAGCCGCATTTCACGTCACGACACCGGGCATGACGTCGTCTTCCCCATGGTCCCACACTGTAAATATTTTATAACAAACGTTTATTTATGTTCCTTTTTTTCATTTTATTGTTGTCAAGTCGCGCGTTTCTCTCATTCACCTGTCAAAAATCAGCTGATCTGAACCAGCTGATGAACGCGTTGCTATGGTAACGACCGTCACGGGATGATAAGACAGTAACTGAACTTGTCCATCTATTAGTGACCACGGTATAGATGATATGACTTTGTCATTCCATTCCTCCCTTTTTACTGGATGCAAGTGAAGTTACACAGGTGTTATTTTATGTAAAGTTCAGTGCTGCACACGACACACAGAGATCTCCTTTAAGGTTAATTAATTACACAATAGCAAAGAATTGTGCATATGGCACTTTATTATATAAAGTATTTTCCCCATGTTAGTAGAGATCCTTGTAATCACAGCTTTATGTTGTTTAATTAGCAAAACTTTATAACCAACAATGCTGAAAGGTGGCAGCCCTAGTCGCCTATCCCAGCAGTAAGGCAGGGACACCCTGGACAGCTCACCAGTCCATCGCAGGGCAGTGTTTTCACGTTACTCACCAAACTCTCCAACTTCACCAAAAACAGTTGCTAGACTTGGTGAAAGTTGCTTTTTCTGGGAATAATGGTGCTAAAGGGGTCTGAAATTAGCTAAATTTAGCACCAAAGTTTGGTAACTTAGCTGAGCTGTGACGTATGTATCAGACTGTACCGGTTATCCTTTTTAACATGTTAATCTTTTGTAATCAATTCATCCTATTTACCGTGTCCCACCTCTAACTATCTGTCTGTGATCATCTGTTTTACTGTAGCCTAATGTGTGTTTGAAGTGATTACATTGTTGTATGTGTGTGTTGGTGGTTCATACCTTTAATATCTAAAGAAAATGTATTTTATATAACCTGGTGTCTTTGTTTTCCATTTAAAAACAAAATAAAAGCATCTGTGTGCAGTCTGTTTTTGTTTCACCACAGAACTGTAGTAAAAACGGGATTAGGTTTTATTTTGACATCAGGACGTTTACACCGGAAGTCATTTTATTTTTTAATCACGTCACTAAACTAATCCCAAACTGAAAAAAAAAAAGTTAGAACTGCGCAGGCGCAGCTAACCGCAGTGCAGTGATTTAAATCTAACGTCTCCCTCTGAGGGTCTCCGCCCCCCCCCTGAACCTTCCGGGAGATTCTGACACAGAATCAAACGCCCTGCCTGAAAAGAAACGCTTTGGTGGAAAGCTGTGATGCGTTCAGGTGCCTGATGTAGACACCAAGAAAAGGACAGGAAATTGAAGGCTGATAAAACTTATGAAGATGCAGAAAATGAATAATATTTATTTATTTAGGAGGAAGGGCTTAGAAGAGAAAGTTTTCATGGACAGATACATCCTGTAAAGAAAGAAAACCTTGTAAATAAAATGTGAAGTTTGCTTTTCTTGTTTTGACTTGTTTCCAGGTCCGTTTAGCTCCAACAGGGTTGGTGTGAAATCATGACGATGTTTAGAATATTTCATCTCATCAGGTTACAACCAACAGCTATGTTCTGATGACTTTTTAGGGAAAACTTTGCTTTGTGATTAAGCAATACTTCATTACAAAGCCTGTGATTAATTCATTACATTTTTTAAATTGAGACCCATCGATAATATATTTATACATTTCTACTTTTATCTGATCGTACACCGCTACATCATCTGGTTTAATATGGTGCATTCCAGTGGACTCGTAATTTCTAGCATTCAAGTAGCAGACGGCTTGTGTGTTTGTATTTATAGTCTTTATTCTTTACTTAAAACCTAATTTTTTTTACATAAAAGTCAATAAATTCAGGTGTTTTAAGGATTAAACATGTTAATAGTTAAATACACAGTAAACCATGAACATGAGCTTCCTGGCAGACAAGCGGCTCATTTGAATGAAATCTGTTCTGGTCCCACACTGAACAGTCAGACAGCAGCTGGGAGGATGCTGGAAAGATTAATGTACAGAAACTGCAGATTTATCAACCAGAGGGAATGTGGACCAGTTTACAACCAACTTCATGCCGAACACAGATTTACGGTTTAACGTCGTTCACCCCAGACGGAGCAGCGAGGTGGCGTCGGAGCGGCGTGGGAACTGGTCACGGTCTGTGACTCAGCTGCCGGTACAGCTGGATGGTCATGAACTGAACTTCAGGATCTCCTGGTCTGATGTCGATGGCTCTCAGGAACAGGTCCAGGGCCTGGTCCAGCTTGGCCTGGTTGTAGCACGCTTTGCCTCTGCTGACCAGAGACTCGTAGCCGTCGGCGCTCAGCTCCACGCCGGCCGCCACGGTGCACGGCTCCACCCGCTCCCCAGGAGCCAGCTCCGGGTCGCCGCTCCACTCCTCCAGGCTGACGCTCATGTTCTGCTCCTCCTCCTCCTCAGTCTCCTTGTTGCTTCCCATGTCCTCCTCCTCCTCCTCCTCCTCCTCCTCGGTCTCCTTGTTGCTTCCCATGTCCTCCTCCTCCTCCTCCTCAGTCTCCTTGTTGCTTCCCATGTCCTCCTCCTCCTCCTCGGTCTCCTTGTTGCTTCCCATGTCCTCCTCCTCCTCCTCCTCAGTCTCCTCGGTCTCCTTGTTGCTTCCCATGTCCTCCTCCTCCTCCTCAACCTCCTTGTTGATCCCCATGTCCTCCTCCTCCTCCTCCTCAGTCTCCTTGTTGCTTCCCGTGTCCGTCTCCTCCTCCTCAGCCTCCTTGTTGATCCCCATGTCCTCCTCCTCCTCCTCAGCCTCCTTGTTGATCCCCATGTCCTGCTCCTCCTCCTCCTCCTCAGCCTCCTTGTTTATCCCCATGTCCTGCTCCTCCTCCTCCTCGGTCTCCGTGCGGCTCCCCGTCTCCTCCTCCTCCTCCAGGTCGTCCATGACGGACAGGACGATGGATCGGCGGGAGCCCACAGAAGCATTTGCTCCCAGACTCCTTCTGGACCGCTGATGAGGGGAACCAGAAGCTGCTGATTTAGGTGTGGAGGCTCCGAGCACCTGGAAGGAGTTGTTGAGTTGACTCTTCAGCTCCTCCTCCTCTTCCTCACTGTCATAAATCACTGCAGCTCTCTTCTTCCTGGTGACCACCACGGATTCGTTCATGGACTGGTCCGTGTCTGCGGCCCGCCAGCCGTTGATGGTTTGTCTGCACAGACTCTCTGACAGAGACTTGCTGACGTCAAAGCTGCTCTTCATCTGAAGCTGAGACAGCAGCTTCTGCTCCTCTTCCTCAGTCTCTGCGTCCTCCTCAGCATCTTCTCTGCTGTCCTCCAGCTGTAAGTTGAAGTCTCCATGTAAGGAGTCCAGCTCAGAGTTCCTTCTAGAGGTTTCTGTTCTGCAGCTCCCGCTGGACTGCTGCAGGACAGAAAGTCTTCTGTCCTCAGATGGTGGGACCAGATTCAGGTCCATTTCATGGTGGGAGCTTCCGTTTAGCCTCTCCATGTTGTCTCCTGCTGTAACGTGAAGCAGACTGTCTTCATGTCCTGAACACTCAGCAACCTGAGACGTCTCAGATTTGTCCAGCAGTCCTCCAGCAGGGACATCAGCAGACTCTGCGTCCTGCTGAAGGGACGACTCAGCAGTCAGATCTATAAAACTCTGACTCTGGTTCTGCTGGATGTTCTCTCCAGAACTAGACTGGTCCAAATCCACCACAACAGGTGACAAGTTGTCAACAGGGAGATGTGACGGACTTGTCTTCAGATGTCCTGGTTTCCTCTCTCTGCTGCCTGTTTCTGCTGGTTGTCTCAGCCAGGCGGGTTCAGTGCTGGACGCCATGCTCTCTGCCAGCTGCGTCTGCACAGAAGAAAAAACACAGATGTCTCACAGAAGAATGAACTCAACACCTGGATTTTCAGTATGTATATATTATATATTCATATATTCACATAACAAAGCTAAATGTGGCGTCTATATGGCTAAGCTAGTAGCAGAGGTACTGTGTGCACCTGTGTAATTGGCATATCAGGAAACTGTGCTCTTACAAAAGTTCCGCAATTAAGTGCATTATTTTTTTTAACCTGCTAAATGTTTCTGTAATTAATTATTCCTAATTTAGACATCCCACTCCTAATAAAAAATAAATGTTTAAATAAAAAGCTAAAATAAGTTCAATAAAGAAGATAGTCTTCTTCTTACATTTTCATTCTGTATATTTCTGTATAAAAAGTGTATATTTCCATTCTAGATTGCACCGTCTGATGGCAGCAAATTATAGTAGCTCTGACTTGCTATCTTGATCTTTTAAAGTACAAACTCTTCTCACATAGATATTAGCTCAAATTAGGTCTTTGTTTTCTGAGGATTCCATGCCGGTTCAGAGGGTGTGCTGCAAGGAAGATTTTTCTGCATATTTTTGCTCTTTCAAGACTTGCTATGATAAGTCTCCATGGCAAGGAAAGACTTGTTTACAATCGAAATCAACTGATTAAACTCTCCCAAATCAGGATTATCAGTGAAACAACACGTCAAACCCCGATGGAGTTGAAAAAGAGAAGAGAATGCAGAGCAGGAGTGAGACAGAGGAGAAAGTGATGGAGATTTAAACCATTTCTACCAACCGTCCTCATTGGTAATGTGAGATCGCTAGCTAACAAAATGGATGAGCTCGAGATGCTAACAAGGTCTCAGAAAGAATACAGAGAGTGCAGTATTATGTGCTTCCAGGTGGATACCTCCACAACCACCTGGATCTATGACTACCTCACAAACAGACCCCAGTTTGTGAGACTGAAAGGTTGTGTGTCTGAGATGGAGGTCAGCAGCACTGGTGCACCACAAGGAACTGTACTCTGGCCATTCCTCTTCACTCTGTACACCTCAGACTTCCAGTACAACTCTGAGTCCTGTCATCTGCAGAAATACTCTGATGACTCTGCAGTTGTGGGGTGTATCAGGGATGGACAAGAAGCAGAGTACAGAGAACTGGTCAGTCAGTTTGTTAAATGGTGCGGTGACAATCATCTCATATTAAATAGCAGCAAAACAAAAGAGATGATTGTTGACTTCAGGAGGAAGAAGAATAAACAAAGCACTGTTTCCATCCTGGGAGAGGAGGTGGAGGTGGTGGAGGAATACAAGTATCTTGGAGTTCAGCTGGACAACAAACTGGACTGGAAATGCAACACTGACTACATCTACAAGAAAGGTCAGAGCAGACTGTACTTCTTAAGGAAGCTGAGATGGTTTAACGTCTGCACCAAGATGTTGCATATCTTCTATAAGTCTGTTGTGGAGAGTGCAGTCAGCTTTGCAGCATCTGCTGGGGTAGTAGCATCAGAACCAGAGACTTGAAGAGAATCAACAAACTGATCCAGAAAGCTGCTTCTGTGCTTGGAGTAACTCTGGAGCCGCTGGAGCTGATTGTCCAAAGAAGAATGCTGCACAAGCTGATGAAGATGATGGAGGATTCTTCACACCCTCTCCACAACACAGTGATGAAACAACAAAGTGTGTTCAGTGAGAGGCTTCTTCAGGTCCGATGTAAGACTGAAAGATACAGAAGATCATTCCTGCCAGCAGCCATCAGCCTCCGGAACAACACCTCCTCTAGTTATTATTATATACTATAATATTGAGTTTCCCTTTGAGATTAATGAAGTATTTTTCATTTAATTTCTCAGTTACTGCAGAAAGTGAAGTAGTATGCTCGTGTTGAGCTGCTACTTCACATTTATAATAAAAATAGCGGTGAAACTGGTACTTATGTAGTTTTTACAAGTTACGACTGAAACGACGAGAAGCAGGGGGTCAACTTTGTTTATTTCCGGTATACGTCATACGTCACGTGCACCCTCTGTCTAATCAGAACCCTTCCCAACCCGCCGCTCTAAAGAGGAATTAAGTCAGGACAAGTTTCATGTAAACATTCATTTGGAATTATTATTTTCATGTAAACTCGTGGGAGAATGCGTTAATTCAGAATTATTATTATTAACTGTACCCAACGAATGTATCTCCAGTAAAATAATGATTTATTTTACATATATCTGCTTAGTTTTACCGTTGTACTAAATAAAAGGTTTCAAAACTGATTCCGCTTCGTATCTTTCTTACATAACCTACTTATCAGGCGAGCTGTTGCAGCAGGCTGGATCACCCAACAAATGCAAGCTGCAACAGCATACACAACATTATTTTAATTTATTATGTTGTGTTGCTGCAGAATCGTCCATGTCTGCATGTCAATGCCCTGTAAAAATGATCCAGTCCAACACCCCAACTCTTCTTGCTGCCACATCTTTTGCAATACACACACTTTCTGTTGTGGTTCGAGTGTGGAGGGGCTTGCTGACAGCATGCCTGGGTCTGTGTTTGTGATTGGTTGAGAGGAGGTAATGACTGCAGCGTTAAGCTATATGATAATTCCCTTCATTTACCATAGCTTGAGTTTTCTCGTTGATCTTTTTAACCAACTTATTTCTGTTCTATCGCACCACACATCCATCGAACATTCAGTCAGTCATTTCACCATTTCAGGGTCGCGGGGAAGCTGGAGCATATCAGAGCGGACATTGGGCGAGAAGCAGGGGTAAATCCTGGACATGTCGTCAGTCCATCACAGAGAGACACACAACTGTTCACTCACTCACTCCTGGGTACAATTTAGAGTAAACTACTAACCTGACATGGATGTGGGAGGAAGTACTTTGAGAGAACATGGAAACGCCACACAGAAAGGCCACTGTTCAAGCCTCCCTCCGAACCGAGGCTCGAACCAGCGAGTTGGCTGTGAAGCCACTACGCCACTGTGAAATTATTGTCCAACCCCACTCCAGTCCTCAGATCTCCGCCCCCCATCTGGCCGCTGCCAAAACATCAGACTTACAAAGCTGCCATATATCTATTGACTTGGGCCAGGTGTGTTACTCATTTGCACTCCTGCTCTCAGCGAAGGCGGACGCTTCTATCTGCGCTCCTGTTTCCTCCCCTCCCTCCCACTCTGGCCTGCGACTTTGTCCTGTCTGACTCAGAGCCTCTTTTTACATCTCTTTAGTCTTTACTCAAATTTACATCATGGATCTGATCAGCTGGTCTCTCAACGCAATTAATCAAATTTTCTAAACCTGAAGATCGGGAACCCGCATGTGCTGAGGGGACGCTTCCGGCTGGATACGTTCAGGACTCATGGGCCAGATGGAGACCGATGTGTCTGGCGGTTCTGTCCTCTGAGGACGTGGAGGATGTTTACATCTTTGGATTATTGGTGATCGGGATTCTACTGATTGGCGCTGGTGGAGTTCTGATCTACCTCAAGAACTGTGAGATTCTGGCAACAACTGGCAGGCTGCCTGAATTCTGTAATGGTATGTGCCGGGCTAGCAGTGCACAGACTCTTGTGTTGACCGGACTCGACCGTAAACAGGATACCAGTCTGGCCCATACTGGTCATTTGGCCGTGCTCCCAGAGCTGGTCCGCAGAATCAACAACAACATGGAGAAGATGTCTGCTAGGATCGGTGGAAATTGACCCCCCCATTCGGCTGTTTGGAGCTGCCTGCCTGAGACCTGCTATGGACTCAAGGATGAGGGCAAACTGTTTTCCTCGCCTGGAACCCAAACAACAATCATATCTGGATTCAGCTTCCCAGAGGGCTTGGGCCGACGCAACCCCCCCCCTGAGAATGGAAGAAGAGATGTTCATAGATGCTCTGTCCCCCTCCTCATTCACCCCCGGTCCCTTCCCACCTGATTCACCACCTTCCTGGACTTTTGTGTCTCTGTCTGAGTTTGTGCTTCAGCGTATGAGGTTTTTTTCTCTGTCTCTTCGGACTGCGTCATCTAGTGGCGTGGCCCGGAGTTACATGACCTTTTTTTCCCTCAATCCCCCATGATCCTAATGTATCTCTGTTCTTACCTGTTATAAGGCGGCGCCGGTAAAACTGGCTGCATGGCCTGAGCTTAAGCTTGGTTTTGTATTATTCTTTTGTTATTAATGTTACAGGTCTGTATGACAAACCTTGGACGAGCTAGCTTGAACCTTGAATTTCCCCTCAGGGTTGAATAAAATATCTTTGATTTGATTGATTGATTGATTATATTTCATACAGATATTATCAGCTCTATATACGCAACTCGACACTTTGGGTTTGACCCACCTGCAGCTCGGACTCGGCCTTCATCCGTTCCTGAGCCTTTTGGACCCGCCCCTCGATGTAGTGGTGCTCCTCCTGGTTTTCAAGGGCCTCGTCATGGTTGACGTCCAGGGAGAACATGAGGTCATGATCGGAGATCCCAAACATGTCCATGGTGTGGAGGTGGGCGATGTGTTCATCCAGTTCTGGGTCGGTCCGTCGGTGTCTGGAGTGCATCGCTTGCAGCTGCAGCTGTGTGGATGAGGACCTTGTGTCCTCCAGGGTGAAGAGTTCCCTCAGTTCTTGCCTGCTGAAGTAGCGAAACGGGTTCTTCTTGTCTCCTGTGTTCTGTCTGATGAGGGAGTCTTTGAAGACCTGTCTCCTGTAGATCTTCTCCTCCACTGTGCCGCAGGTGATCAGTCGGTAGATGATGACGTTTTCAGTCTGTCCAATGCGGTACGCCCTGTCAACAGCCTGGGCATCTGTTGCCGGGTTCCAGCTGGGATCGTAGATGACTACTCTGTTTGCAGCCGTCAAGGTGATGCCCACACCACCGACCTGAGTGGTGAGGAGGAAGACGGAGTAACGTTTATCCTTCTGAAAGAGAGAGATGAGCCTCTCTCGCTCAGTAATCTGTGTTACTGTTCCATCCAGTCTCAACACTTTAAAGCCTCTGTTGCCGAGGATACGCTGGAGGATGTCCAGTACCTTCCTGTAATGAGCGAAGACGAGTGTGCGGTGGCCTTCCTCTCTGAGCCTTTCCAGGAGCGCCAGCAGAAAGACCAGTTTTCCTGACTCTGATATCAAGGCGTCATCGGGAACGTTAGCGATGCTGTTCGTGTCGGACTCGGTGGTCTCACTCTGCGAGTCTGATGTTCCATTTTCCTCCAAGCCTAACTTTGCTATGGCCCCGGCAGAAAGAAGTCTTGGGTGGTCGCACAACTTTTTCAGGATGCTCAATTCAGCAAGAGGTGACCTGGTGGTCAGGAGCAGCTCTTTGATGTGGTCCAAGCCAATGAACTGCCTGTAAATGTCCTCCTGAATGCTGCTCAGGTAAGTCCAGACAATCAGATCGTTCTTTCGTGTCAGCTTGGGCATAACAGCCCTCGAGTCTGCTGGGTCACTCTGGACCTTAATGTCCTTGTTATCCGAGTGTTCCTCTCTGCCTGCCAACTTCTTTTTCTGCACTTCTGATTTAGTCCTACGAAGGAAGTAGGGCTTTATTAACGTCATGAGGTTTTCAGACATCCGTGACCCAAGAGCCTTTTCTCCTGGGGTGGCATCCTTCTCCCTGGCCCGGGTGATGGGGTTCTCATACTCTGCTTTGAAAGTCTTTGCTGTCCCCAGGAGAGCACCTTGGCAAGCAAAGTCAAACAGAGTCCACATTTCCCTCAGGTTGTTCTGGACCGGAGTTCCTGTCAGCAGGATTCTGTTCCTTGAAGGGATGGCGTAGGCGCTTTTAGCCGTTTTAGTCGACGTGTTTTTGATTTTGTGTGCCTCATCCAGGATTACGTAATCCCAGCAGAACTCCTTGCCCTGGTATGAGGACAACTGCTGCCAGTTGTTCATCAGCATGGTGTACGTGGTGATGATGACGCCACTTCTTCTCTGAACTTTCTCTAAATTCCTGCTCCTTTCTGCCTTGCTGGTGCCATGAAACTCCTTCACCCTCATGCCAGGAGTCCACTTGGCGAACTCCTTGGTCCAGTTTGTGATGAGGGATGTTGGCATTATAAGCAACGTATGTTTTATCAGCTCGTTGTCATACATGCCAGAGAGAAAGGATATAACTTGGATGGTTTTGCCCAACCCCATGTCGTCAGCAAGAATCCCCCCTTTACGAGCATCTCTGTAGAGACCGTAGAGAAAGGAGACTCCATCTCTCTGATAGTCGTACAGTTTGTCGTGCAGTTCTCTAAACAGCATTAAGCCGCTGTTATTCACATTGACAAACTCATCATCTTCATCGTCCTCATCATTCTGAGCCAGGAGTTCTTCAATTTTCTTTATCCTGCTCTGTAATTTTGGAGTCTGGTGGATGTTGTATGCTAATTTGAAAAGCTTCAAGGCTTTCTGAATATTCCCCTCTTTGGCGACATCTTTAGCATCTGCAATCAACCTGAACAAGATCAGGACAAAAAGTTAGTGGCTTGTTGGTTCAGCTTTAGAATAAAGTCCAGTTTAGACCAGAAACTCGTGTTTGTTGTGGAAAATGAGAACAGTTCCTGCTTCTGCTGAAGCAGTAAAGCAAATAAAGCTCAAGTTCAGTATCTGGACAGACAAAAGAGAACATTTACTGTTTACTTTTGAAAACGTCAGTCTTAACGGCAATTTTTGGGGAAAAACTTAACAAAATCAACTTTTTCTTCAGACTAATCAATTAACTGAAAACGTGAGGAGAGCAGAAGTTCAGGTTGCCACCATCACATGTTGGAAGTCAGAGATAGCTAGATGTTTTCCTGCTTTCTAAAGTAATGTTCAAAAATAGTTTTATGATGGCTTTTCCAGAAAGAAGCCCCCCTAACCCAGGTACAGGACCAGGTAGAAGTTCTGTAGCCTTTACACTTGTTCTCCAGAGAAATCCAGACTTAATAAGCAAGATTTATTTATTCTGCGTAGCAGAGGAGAGTCACATTTAGTTTACTTTGTCTCTAGATTATTTTATGTTGGCATCTAAAGACTTTTATAAACATGCTTGTGTGCTTTTACACATTTTTAATGTAGAAAAAGTCATTTATGCAGAATAATTGCAATAATAATAAAATGATTATTAATGATAATAATCACACTCAGAAAATCTATAATCATGACATTCTAGTCTGGAGTTTGTGATGTTAACATTCAATTTCTTTTTTTTTCTCTTCTTCAAATGATAGAAATCCATTATAAGCATGTTCACTGTGACTAAATTTGCTTTAAACCTCTTTGCCAAGTTCGTTAAGATTCATCTTTTTTAAAATAGAAAGGAGAGGGACATGATCTGAAATAAATATAATCATTTTTACTGTGTAAAAAAGGTAAGGTCTCCACTAAGTTATTGAGTGAGTCCTTTAGTTATGGCGCCGCTTACATTTAAAGTTGCGTGCAATTAAAACAAGCAATAACATGATTATTCTACATTTTAATAAAAAAACAAAAAAAACAAACAAACTGTGTTTAATACCTGTTGTATTTTGCCATTTTGTCCTCCTCATCAATGGACAAAGACCTGCCAAAACAAACTTGACGTTAGAAAGGGAAGACTCCAACACAGTCCAGTTCCACAAACATCTTCTGCTGATTGCATCAAACAAACCAGAAATTATTAAAACAAACTATACTGGAAACCAGCTTGGATACGACCAGATGACTCTGGTAAATGTACTCATTTAGTCAAGAATTGTCCGAGTCCTGCAAAGGACTGTACATGTTTTTATTCTCAGTCTGTCATAAAAGTTTATTTTATGAGGTATATCAGGGGCAACGTGAGTTTCACTCTGTCCACCTGAACACTTGAAACAAGATGTCTCCATGTTGCTCCATCATCCAGCCAGGTAACACTGTCCCACTAGCTGCAGTAAGGCCAGAAACAACCCAAACACCTACGTTTTTCATTACTTCCAGTTCCCACAAAGTTACTTCTGACTAAAAATATACTCATCTTTACCTTCCTGAACAAACTGTGGCCATAACGGTTGGTTAACCTTTATATTATGTTAAGGGTCAATTAGACCCATTTCAGTTTTTGTGATGAACAAACTACTGGTTAACCTTTCTTTTTCTTCATGAAAATTTGTGACTTTTCCTCTTCTGGGCTCATGAACTATTGAGTGAAATGTGGAGACTTTGATGTGTAGTCGAGCATCTGTGCAGTTTTGTATACAAACATGATGTTGGGGGTCATTTTGACCCAGAACTTTAGTGTGGGTTAGTTGCTCATTAGAGTAAAAAAATGTCTCTTTAATGTACTTAATTTTGATTGCTTATTTACGTTTTTAATGCTTTAGAATAGACATTCCTACACAGACACCCAGGTGTGTCTTGAGGATAAACTTTCTCACCCTTGTACTGCAGGTCTGTGGAATGAAGATCTTTCCAGCAACAATTATACTGGAGACATTTGACATAAAATCTCAAGTCATCTGAATTGACAAGCGCAACACCAGGGCGAATTGACATGAAACAGACAAGCTAGGTGCGATCAGATGTTCGGGATAAATGGGTTGAAATTTTACCTTGTTGTACAATCTTGCTTTGCATGTTATTGTTGATGTGCACATTGTTTCATTCAGGAGGTGCTGTCCTTTCCAACAGTACATGTCCAACAATCCTGCCAAGTATGGCTTAACAATATGGATAGCCTGTGATTTAACATCTAGCTATGCATAAAATATGTAAGTGTACACTGGAAAGCCACCTGGAGGTGCATAACATCACATGTGACAACTTCTTTACATCCCACTGCCTTGGAGATGAACCTCTAAAGAGAAAACTATGTAACAGTCAGAAAAAATAAACCAGAACTTGCAAGAATTGCATCTGCAGAAAACACAGTTACTGTCTGTCCATCACCTGGAGGACATTGGAAATGTTCAAACTGAGAACATCAGAGGAAATGGGGCAAATTTAAAGTGTTTGTGAGGAGAGAAAAACAAAAATAGTTCTTAAATATGGTGTTGTAGTTAAAAGATTGTATTAAATGTCTCTTTTCTAAATGTTTACATAATCTGAAAAAAGTTGTTATTGGTTGAACTAGATTTTTTAAAATGTTGTGAGTAGATTTACACAGTGTGGGTCAAAATGCCCCGCAACATAACCAATGTGATTTTTTCAACATAATACAAGGTTAAAACGGGAGAGTTGACAGCTGAGCTTTAGCATCGGGTTAGCTCGCCAGGAACACGTTAGCTAGTTAGCTCATGCAAAGTTTCGCTTTTCATGCCAGACGTTACATAAACAGCTTTACTCACTTCTCCAGTCTTTCAGAAACCTCCGAAACTTCCTCGCTGTCCTGATTATGGTCCATTTTGTTTCAGTCACGTTTCCCAAAAGGGAAAAGACTTTTTTTTTTTTAAGTTTGTAAATCTCCGACTGAATAACTGGACAACTTCTCAGGTCTGAAAGCTTTCTCTGTTCAAATTCAGGATCCTCCCTGCCGCCAGTTCCTCCCAGCCAATCGGAAAGCACGTTACACTGACGCAATGAACTTTGTTGTCCAATCGAAAATAACGACTGGACGTAGGCGGGATCAGAAGTAAAATTCAGCCAATGGTCGTTGAGTTAAACGTTTTGTTTGTTTATTTTTTCTGAAAAACCTTTATTTATACCTCAACTTCCCGTTAACAGAATTTACTTCGCTTTAAGACACAAATGAAATCCATTTTCAATTATATTCCTAATATAATTGAAAAAAACCTCATACGCTGAATTAATATATTCCTAATATATAAGACCTCAACTAAGAGCTCCATTTGCCACAGATGGATTTGTGTTTAGAGGTCTTCCGTAGTTTTCCATTACGGGGGGGTTAAAGCGCATACAACACATAAGTCAAAGTCAAGGCCCGCGGGCCGAATCCGGCCCGCGAATGAATTATCTGTGGCCCCCGGGATGATATTTGATTAGTATTAGAAACGGCCCGCAGCTGTAGCCACCCGCTGGTGTTTTGCACGCACTAATACTACATTTCCCACAATGCAACGGTAACCCGCGAACTCACTGCGGCGCAGCAAGCGGACCTCGGCTTCATCATTCATTAGCAGTCAGAGCAGATGTCAACTTTCAGCTACCTCCTCCCCAAAATCTGGCTAAACGGAAGGTGGATGCTGAGAACAGGGGGTTTGAAGCTAGGTGGGAGGCAGAGTACATGTTCACTGAGGTAAATGGCAAACCTGTGTGTCTTCTGTGTGGAGAAAGTTTGGCTGTAATGAAAGAATACAATCTAAGAAGGCACCATGAAACGTCTAAGAAACACACAGAAAGTATTGTTTTGTCTGTGTGCCATATATTTTTACATTTTATTTTATTGTATTTTATTTATTCATTTATATTTATTTTTCAGTTAATGGACTCAGGGGAAACTGCAGATAAGAGCCATGAGAAAGAACACAACTGATTTGATTTATTCTATATTTTCTCATTTTACTATTTGAAGCAGTAATTGGTAGGATAACAGAGCAGCATAATATTGCATTTTCAGTTTATAATGCATGCAGTTTCATTTATGCATTTATCTTGATATAAGGAACGTATTTTTGTTTCTGAAGGAAAATTGCTTTTTTGCTGTTTGCCTGTTGAAAATGTTTTCTCTTTAACTTACTGACAGAGCCATAAGAAAATATTACTTTATTCATTTAATGTACAGGACATGTGATTTTTCTTTGAAGGCAGTTTGTTCTTGTCTGTGTGCCTGCTGAAAAAATGTTTTCTCGATTATTCATTTAATCATTAAATAATATACTGTGTTAGGTCTTGGTTCAATAGGCTACGTGCAATCATTTCAATATGTTTTAATAAACATTGAACCAATCCGGCCCTCGGCTTATAGCCAATTTGTTTTTTTGGCCCTCTGTGTATTTGACTTTGACATCCCTGGCATACAACATTTTGATCCTTGTTGATTCTTCATGATTTGTTACTGGAATAAAGTTTGAATGTTTTCCTTTCACCAGTTTCCTTATTAAGGCTTCAGAAAAAAATCTGAATTACGTCAACTGCACAAAAACGCAGCAAGATGTCTTTAAAAACTAAAGATAAAACAGGAGTACTCCTGCTGCTCTTATAACTTAGACTTTTTGTATTAATGGCTAAAAGTTTGGTCAAAAGAGAAAAATAGATTTTTAAACACTTTGTTTCATGTGGATCCATCAATCTGACATGTTTAACAATCCAGATTTATTAAAATAAATGTTACTGGACTTCTCCAGATCATTCCCGGGACATTTTACTCACTGCAACGAGTGTCTGGAAAACATAAATTCATGTCAAAGTAGCACTGAGATAAGAGAAATCTCTATTTCTTAACTTGAAATAAATTTTCATTTTAGTGACAAAAGAGAAACTCAAAATACAAAACGCAACTAAAAGCTTTTCATATAGAATAAGGATATAATGTCTGCAGGAGCTTTTTGTCTTGTGTTAGTATTAATTCATGTTTCTTTGTTGTTGTTTTTCAGCAGTTTGTCTGGAGCCATCTAACAGGCCGAGGACCAGCATGCATCTGGGCAGGCAGAAGCTGGGAGGAAACGTTTGTTCAAACTTGCTTGTAATGGAAATAAACCTTTAGAAACGTGTCCATTTAGCATCTGTGACTCTCAGGTAACCAAAACGATGTAGAATTTATTGATCTGTAAATACTTTACCAAAAATAATCAAAGTTATAGATGTTCTGCTTCCCTTAAAGTAAAACAAACACCTACAAGGAATAAAAATACCTGAAACAGCACCTGAAAGAAGAAAAGAGTGAAAATGAACCCAGACTGCAGGAATTAATGTTTAATGGAAACTGTTCAAAACCGTCTTATTGAGGACAAAGTGGACAAAACAGACAGAAGCACTGACGACCACATCTTCCAATTCCAGGAGCTTTCAATGACTTTTAAGGCCTTTCTTTGGTGAGACAGATTATATTTGTAGCTTAATCTGCGTCAGATTAATTTTATTTCAGCGTGAAATGACAAACAGGAAACAAATCGCATGTAAAAGCAGAAACCGAGCAGACATTAGCAGCTGTAACTCAGAACAACGGCGCCGTCTCCAGAGCCTTGACCCGAGCAGCAAACAGCACAACGCTCTTTTCCACCTCCGTGTTGATCTGGGCCTGCGAGGCCCGCGGGTTCTGCCGGATGAACTCTGCTATGCTGAAGATGCACTCTCTCTGTGGAGACAAGCGACAGCGTTAGCGTCCAGGAACCAGGACTTCAGCTTGAATTTCAACCAATAAAAACATTTTATCCAGAATAAAACATAAAGAAACATCAAACGGGACATTTTCCACGTTTAGTTTGGTGTCAGAAATACGTCTTGATCACGTGAAGATCAGGAACATCTGGAAGAACGTCCTGCAGTTAATTATGCTAATTAGCAACATGTCAGAGACATATATGGAAACAAAAAGAGCATCTTAGAGAGGCAGAGTCTCTCAGATGGAAAGATGGACACACGTCCAATAATCTGAAAAACAGCAGGCCAGAAACTTGTGGAGCAACTTCAGATGAAAGTTCCTGAAAGTAAAACCATGAAAACTTTTAATGCTCCGTTTGAGCTGCTCGATTATGGTAAAAATTATAATCACGATTATTTTGAGTGAAATCGACTTAAATTGATTTAACACGATTATCCTTTTATCTTTAACAACATGAACATAGTTAACGTTAAACCGTGGCTTTTAAACAGCGTCTTTAGGATTCCACAGGTTGTAGAAAACAAACAAACAACATGAAGCTTTATCTTGATAAAGTGTAAATACTGATGTAACCTGAACAGATAAATATAAGTAAGGATTAAACAACGCTGCACATCGTGGTGTTCTCGACTCCGCGTCGTGCATTACAACCGTCTAACACACGGTTACGAGTTGTTTAATCTGCTCATGGTCCCACAAAGTAAACATTTTATAACAAATTTGTTTTTCTGTTTTACAACATTTGCTAAATATACTCAATTATACAAACTATTTTACGTTGACCTGGATGTACGTTTTATACCAAACAACCGCTGTCAGGCTGCAGCACGTTTCTCTCATTCACCTGTTAAAAGACAGCTGATCTGAACCAGCTGGTTAACGCGTTGCTATGGTAACGCCCCGTAACGGAGGGATATTACAGTGTTTAACTGGCCGAACTATGTATAGGAAAATAATGCAGCCAGTTGTCACTGACAATGGTATAAACTATGTTTAGGTGAACTTCCACAACCTACTGCAGTTATTCTACATTGACCTGCAGCCGGAGCCGACTGAGACTGGCCGCCTGGGAGTGCTTTAGGACGGGAGAGGCTCCCGCTGCTCCTTCCTTACAGTAACTGCAGAACAATATGTGCCTTCAAGTCAGTCGCCAAAACACCTGTAAAGGTTCTAATAACTCCAGTAAAAGCTGCTAGATTTGTTGCTTTTAACAAAAAAAATCTCCAGATTTAGCGAGAAAGTCTCCAAGTTGGCAACAGTGTCTGAATGAAAGCAAAGCGGCTGTGGGAGGAGTTTACAGCACAGCGCTGCAACGCCAGAGACGCTCGATTAGCAGCTGAAGACAGCAGGAGAGGAAACTGCAGAGAGAGAAATAATCACACCCTTTTATTTTTATCATCATTAGAAACCCAGATCGTACTGAGATTAAAATCTGATTAATCTTCCAGATCTATGTTCCGTCATCTCCAGAACATCAACAAACACTTTTCTTCCATGTTCCTGAGATCTGAATAAATTCCACCGGGTAAAACACACCCTGGAACATCACCGAGGAGAGGCTTTCACACCAGCAGCACTTCCATGTTCAGGCTGGTTTCCATCTGGAAACATGTTAAAGCGACTCAGACAAACCTTACTCCAAGTTTTAATCCTTTTAAAAATGGCGTGACCGGACAACAGGGTCCAGACTCCTGAGCAGCTTTCGGCGAGGCTTTGAGACGCGCCGAGGAGCCGGCAGAGCTGAATGTAGGATGGAGACACACACACACACACACACACACACACACACACGGAAACTACGCAGGATCAAACTAAAGGACGTGGGTGTTTCTGTTGTTCCAGCCTGATCAGAACACATTTTCTCTGCGATGTGGTGGAATATCTCATCCTGTTAAAACAACTCCTGGAAAGGATCCAGAAACACGCCGTCTTCTCTGCAGTCTCACAGATTTCAGCTACGCGACGCTGAACCACATCCTGCTTCCATCACAGCAGCATCTGGAACATCTGTCTGTGTGACGGGATGAGGATGAGGAGTCCGGGACCTGCAGCTGTTCTTCATGTTCATGAACATGTTTATTAATATGGGAGGTAAAATGTAAATCATGGCTTTACTACAGACCCAACAGTCCCAGTGTGGACCGGCAGTGATGCTGTCACTTCACCTTGTAAGCATCCACCTTGTCCTGACCGGTGACCCGGTTGAGCAGCTCTCTCCCCACCTGGACACCCGTCAGCGCCGCCAACATCCTCCGGTCGGCGTCGTTCTGAGAGGACAACCAGCGCAGCAGCGCCATCTGCAGGATAGAGAGACAAGATGCAGGTCATCACAGTGAACAGAAAACTTTATTTACATAACCGCGTATTTCACTCTATGTCTCACTATGAGCTGCACAGTGGTGTGCATCCCATGGTGAGACATCCTGCAAAATATCATGAAATATGATTCTTAGTACAACTAGAAAAGTTCTTAGTTAGAAAAATGATAGAAACTTAAAGAATCGATTTTTTTTTTTTAGATTAATCAGAGATTTACTGTTATTTATTTATACATCCATCCATCTTCGTGCCGCTTATCCGGGGTCGGGTCGCGGGGGCAGCAGCCTAAGCAGGGAAGCCCAGACTTCCCTCTCCCCAGCCACATTTACCAACTCTGCGGGGGGGATCCCGAGGCGTTCCCAGGCCAGCCGAGAGATATAATCCCTCCAGCATGTCCTGGGTCTTCCCCGGGGTCTCCTCCCAGAGGGACGTGCCTGGAACACCTCACCAGGGGCCTCATATAAAACCCGCCGTACGCCAACTATAGTCCATTTGTGGGATTTATCAAACAACGACTTGGCGGTAAAACGTCCCGACCTCCACGCCAGCTCTGACCCTGGCGTAGGACAACATCTGGAGAAACGGGAAACGGCGACACCAAAGGCAGAAAAAACCCAAGAAATGGTGTCAAATTTGAGACATTTGTTCAAGATTAAATGTAAACTTCCACACAGAATGTTTTACATAAACAGCATTTGCTAAAGATAAGAAAATGCGTATTTGATGATGCGTGTTGTTCCTCCACCACGTAAAACGTCAAGCAGTAAAATCTGTTCTGAAACGAAGCAGTAGGCATGTCACGGGAACAGATTCTGCCATGTGATCAATTGTCTCAGAAATTATTGCAATAAACGATAATATTGCTCTGAGCGATTATTGTTGACATTTTGGGACCATTTTCAACTAAAATAACAATCATGCCATAATAATGCAAGTCACACCCTTTCAGAGATCAGCATACTTAAAGTTGTGGAATTGCTCTTTGTAACATGAATGTTCATCCAGGCAATTCATGCCGGCTGGGAAATGTTTGCAATGATTTTCAAAATGTCGTGTCTGAGTGCACACCATGTTGCACTGTCCTGTTGGTATTTATTCTGTCGGTTAAACACCTCAGTGATGGTGGACTGTTGGGAAGATGGAGATAAGCTGGTTGTTAAGGTCTTTTTTCCCAGCTGGGAAAACTGCAGATGATGGTTGTGTTTTAGCTGCAGATGGAAGCTTATTATAATGCCGTGTTTAGTTAATATTGTCTTAAAACAAATACAGCAAAGAGAAAAAAGACAAATGGAAATGACTGCGTCCGGGAAAGTTATCATGGCCCCTGCTGTCCGAAGCTTTTCTAGTTTTTGTTTTTCTCGCCTTAAAACTCAACAGTAAACATTTCAGGTTGTTTATCTGTGGAGATCCACAGCAGATGTGATGGATATAAAACAAACTCCAGGTGTTTTCTGACACCTGTCTGCTTTCCTTACCTGCTGAAGCAGCTGCGCGTTGCTCATCTCTCCTCCAGAGCCGAACATGGCTGAAAAAACAGCTCGAAAACCAAACAAACGATTAAATGTGTGATATTTAACTAAAACAAATCTTCAGAAGTTGCCGCAGAGTTTCTAGCTGGAGCTGAACTCGTATTTACGGTTTTTTTAGTGTAAAATTCGCTGCTAGCTGGTCTCGCTTCCTGAACGTCGACGGTTCTGATGTTGACGTTCTTCTTCTTCGTCGTTCTGATATGAAGTAGCTCTAAGCGCAGCAGCGCCACCATCAGCACCGCTGGAGAACTACAGGTCGCACCCAGAGGTTACATCTGGAATCAAACCTCTGCTTCACAACATATCAGAAGGAACATTTAGAGTATAATCCTCAAATTATTGTTCTATTATGTAATTTATGACAATTCAGTTGTGAAGTGTCACGTGTGAATGTAACTCTAACGCTGAGCGTGACTACAGTCGTGGTTCCATCAGCTGGAGACGGTTCCTGAGGCAGGTCTGTCTCAGCAATCACAGTGTTCAGTTTACGCTTGCTTTCTAGCCTTTTACAGAGCGAAATTCCTCCAAATTCCCTGAAAGTTAGACGATATTCTGACTGCAAAGGAGGAAAAGTGACAATCTCTTCAGTCTTTCTTTGACTTTGTTTTAAACTGTTTATTATTTTCTCACACGTTTGGTAACACACTGGAGATCCTCTGTCCATATCTGGGCCTTGAGGACTTAGACTTTTGTGGATGTTGTTTTTGGACTAGCTCATCTAAACAATCATCTGCTGACATTGTTAAAAAGAGATTCATCTCTACCAACCCTGTCCTAACGTTTTATCTTACATTTTAATCCAGGTTAACAGTTGTCACGTTATCAGTTAGCTGTGAATGTTTTTCTACAAGGAAATTTAACTCAGGTTTAATGTCCATCCACAACAACGGATTCAAGTTTCTTTTTGCTCTATTCCTCATTTCATTCCTAATAAGGTCCACAAACCTACAAGTGCATATTTCCTCCCCTCAGCGCCGCAGCTTACTGGTGTGTGAGTCTTTGAGGTATTTGTAGTGCTGTTGGGGGTCGTGTGGTTTCAATCAGAGTCTTTGGGTTTGGAGAAGGAGCCCAGCTGCTTGGTGTTGGCATCCTTCAGCTGCTCCAGCTGCCTCTGGGCTCGTCGATATAGATACTCAATGTGCATCACGTCTGTCTTCTTGATGCGAGAGTTTTCCCTGAACTCGTCGCGGATTCGAGGAATGAAGCCTGGCTTGTCCCGACCGGCTTGCAGGAACTGCCGGTACAGAGCCAGGACCTGCTTCTGCAGCTTGCTGTGCCGCGACATCAGAGAGTCAACCTCAGAACAGCAAACGGAGAGGAATCTCAATAGATAGCAGTTCTACAGAGACATGCTGCCACCAGGATGAAGCTGAAGGTCAGCGGCAGCTCTCCAGATGTCTGACGTCCCGCTGAAGGAGGACAATAAACAGAGTTCAGGTCATAACAGATTACAGGTGCACTAATCTCGTATATCTCAGTGGCCAAACACACAGATGAGCTTATTTACTCATGTTTAAATAAAAATTCAGAATTCAGGAAAATCTAAAGAAAAAAACTCAAAACATTTCAAATTAATACAGAACCGTAAAAACAACGATAAACAGTCAAGTAAATACAGCCCAACTTATTTAAACTTTATCTAAATCTGCAGAAAGCTACTGAACAATTCAGTTCATTTAACTGACAGACTGGTTAAAGTCCCAGGAAAAGCTGCAGTTCTTTAATCAAGAGTTTTAGATTCTTTAAAAAAAAAGTTTCAGAGTACCGATCAGTCGCTCAAAAGTGATCATGAAGAATTAAACTCATGGTTCACAGCTGATGGTACAGCAGATCTTCCCTGAGTTGTAAGAAAATGATAAATACATGCTGAACCCGAGGCAAACGCACATGTCAAGCCATTAAAACTATGTATGATAAATTTAGTATGAAAGTGTCAGCAGGCCTTTTGAGAAGCTGAAGTTCAGGTGATTTCTGTTTCCAGTATTTAGAGCAGAAGGTCGAAAGTAAACACAGAAACAATGTGATCACAACTTCTAATGAAAAATGGTAGAAATATGTCAACAAAGTGCTGAAATGTAACCAGACTGGTCCAATGGTCCATTTCATCAGACTGTTAAATGGAAACTAGCTGGAGTGATGGCTTTTTAATGCTGGTCAGTTTTTCCTTTATAAAACAACATAAACCAGGAAGTATTATTTCTCATTCTGATGCTCTTCCATGTGAAGTACGGTCAGTATGCACACCTTAATCTATTTATACGCCCTAAAAACACTCATCGTTTCATCTGCTGCTTATATTCCAATCATCCAGGAACAGATCTGCAGAAATTCATGCAAACTGGAGACAAATCAAGCCAGATTTACCAAGCTGTTCAACCCAAAACAGTCCACCGGATAAACCTTTACTTACTGTCGCATTCAGTTTGACAAATAAACACCAATATGACAGCGTTAGGTGGTGTTTAACAGCTGTGCTAGCTGTAAAGTGCCTCAGTATGACCTTACTGCGTTACAACACAACAAGAACAGAAACAGAAAAAAAAACCTGCTGAACGCGTTACCTCCTGAGACTTTTCACAATATAATACTAACGTACAGATTGAACATCAAATGACATCTTAAATGGACATAAAAATGAGGAGTAATATTTATTCAAATACCTCATGTACTTTTGTTGTAAATATATCTAAAAGGAGGAGGTGGAGTTAACATATATCTATAAATATAACCGTGTAAAACAAGAGTGAACTTTACACCGCAATCGGAAGTGTCGCTACTTCCGTTGTCGCTTCCTGATGCCAGACCCGTAAAGATCTGATCTTTCTCCAAAAAAAAAAAACCGGTTTAAACAACAGGTTTGTGTTTTTATCAGTGTGAACTTTCCTACATATCCTACAGGTGATGTTTCAGTTCAGGTGGTCAAATTAAAACGGAAATCTGTCACGTTTCCATGGTAACGTTAGCTCCGGTTAGCCGCTGCATGCTAGCGTCACAAGAAAGTAACGAAGTACTTTTACTCCATACTTTCCTCTGGAAAGCTACACTGCGATGGAGTTATGAATCTGGAATAATTTAATCACTTTATATAAATAAAAATATAAACAGCTTTATGATTTTCATAATTGCAGTTTTTCAGCTGGAGGTGTTGGTTGGATGAGATATTCATTATTATTATTATTATTATTATTATTATTATTATTATTATTATTATTATTATTATTATTAATAATAATAGATACAGCTATAAAGATGATCCTGATCCACGATCTTTTTAATTTTAAGAATCTTTTTTTAATGATTCATTCATTCATTTACCTTTCTGTTGTGGCATTTATTGTTTTTAATTTTTAAAAGACACAATGATTGAAAGATTAGCCTGTAATAATTCTGATGTTTTTTTAACTGGATGTCTTTAAAGTGTAATTGTTCATGTTGTACATGATAAATCCTGGATCCCATCATGAATATTTTGACAAACAGAAGTCAATCAGAAGGATTTCTTCTGCTTTCTAGCAGATTCAGACATATTGATGACTGTCGTCCTGCTTGAAGTGACTACAGGCGTCGTGTCAGAGCATCACTGTGTGGTGGCAGGTGAAGACATAAGTCTGTTTCCCTGCAGACATGGAGCTGACGGCGGAGGAGCGGCGGCAGGTGGAGCAGCAGGTGGAGCTGCTGCTTAGTGGCCAGGGGTCAGAGGTCACCATGTGTGACATCGGCCTGGATCAGAGCAAGCCGGCGGCTCTCAGGAAGAACATCACATACATTGTGTGTGCTGTTATCTTCAACGACAAGGTGAGTTTGTGATTAAAGACAGTCATATTGGCGTGTTATTATCATGTCTCTAAACCAGTGAAAGAACAGCCAAAACCTTTTGTGTGTGTGTGTGTGTGTGTGTTTCTTTCAGGAGGACGTGCTGATGGTGCAGGAGGCGAAGCCGGACTGTTATAAGCAGTGGTACCTCCCAGCAGGGAGGATGGAGGTGGGGGAGAGCCTGGAGGAGGCGCTGAAGAGGGAGGTTAGACTCCACTTACACACACATACACCTGTCCAGGTGTGTGTGTGTACTTTGAAGCTAGTGTGTTGACTTCAGATCAGCAGTATGAAGCTGTAATTTCTCCTGTGGATGCGACTGCAGGGTTGTCCGTACGACAAGCTGGTTCACTTCTTACCAGGTAAATCACCATGGTAACCCACGCTGCCTCAGAGCAGACAAGAGATAAATCAGAATAAAGCGCCGCCTTCTGACCAATCAGAGCTCATGGAAAATAATCCTCCATTCTGTCCAGTCTGGTGAAAGAAAGAAACTCTTGGAAGAATGTTTTTGTTCTTGCTACCGGTCCGTTCAGCCGCAGGTTGCATCTGGAATAATGAGCCTGATAATGATGCTCACACACGCAGAACCAGGAGTTTATGGAAGGTCACAACCAGCCACGATGACAAGGAGTTATCAGTCCGGCACAAAACACACCTGCACCGCGAGGGGGGGGTGGTGAAATATAAGAAAGGATCTGAGGAAGTTCTGGCCAAAACATCTGGTGGACTGTAACAAAGTAATCAGAATACTAATCATTCAGTCAATCTTATCCTATCTGCTAAATTCATGCGTTCACAGAGTCGGCCGGCATTCCTGCCTGGCTGTTGCTATGGCAACGGTGTTTCTTTTGACCTGAATCATACGTTAACTTCATCATATGTGGGCAAAATAACTGTCTGCTGCTCCGTGGTAAAGTAGGGTTCCTGCACGTCTCTGATTGGTCGGAGGATACAGACTCCGCCCTTTTATACGAGCACGCGCTGATCCGGATGGAAAACCCTGGTTGTTTACCGAGTTGATAACCAGTTTCTAGTCGCGCTGGTCCTGGATGTGTGGGTGAGTTAACCAGGTAACGGAGAGATAAACGTAGAACAGACTTCTGGTGGCAGAGTTTGTATCACCATGGTAACGCATGCCTACATTAGCAACACACATTAAAGCTCCACCTCCTGGCCAACGAGACGTCTTAGTAAATCCAGTGAAGAAGAGTTCGGTGTGTGTGTGTGTGTGTGTGTGTGTGTGTGTTTAGCTGGATCTAAACAAACTTGCTGCGGTTCTCCTGTTGGGTCATGTGACGCTGGTCACCGTCCAGACCTGGTCAGCTGAGTCTTCCTGGTTCTGCTGGTCTGCAGGTGAAGGAGGAGGCGGGGTTAGACTGTGAGCCAATCACCTTGTTGCTGATCCAGGAGCAGGGACCGCAATGGATCCGCTTCATCTTCTTGGCCAGGATCACAGGTTAGAGGTCACACACCTCCAACCTGGAGGGGGGGGGTATTCCTGGTGAGCAGACTGCTGAGAGTCTCTTTCTGTCTGGCAGGCGGGAGTTTAAAGAGTCCGTCAGCAGCAGATCAGGAGTCTCTTCAGGCGGCCTGGTGGGACCGACAGTCCAGCCTCCCCCTCAGAGGACGAGACATCCTCCGTCTCATCGACTGTGGACTAAAGTAAGATCAGACGCTTGTTTCTTCCCAAGGCTCCTCCAGGTTCTGGTGTCATGATGGGAAAACGATCCTCAGATCCGAGCCTGAACTTGCCGAGCTGCTGACAATCAGCTGATTATTAATGTATTAAAAATGTCGGCTTCACCGTCACAGAATTTACACGTCTGCTTCAGTCCAGTTTGGTACAAAGCTCTGAGTCTGCTGCTGTGCTGCCTTCAGGTACCATCGGGAAGCCTGGCATCCTGTCACTCTGCCCTTAGACCTGAGCTGTCGCCACGTGGTTCAGAGACTGGTCCTGGTCTTCATCGGAGCTGAGGATCAGATCTGGATCCTGCTGATCAGAGGTACTGCAGCCGGTTCTCATGACGAGCTTCAGACCTCGGAAACCTGAACACGACTTTCAGGAATTCTTTCTCAAGCAAATGAACCTGAATCTTCTGAACAACCGACCGGATCCAGAAACGACTGGATCTTCTGGTCATAAATCATCATCTGGGAATAAAATCCACTATTCTGATATTTTTCTCTTTTAAAAAAGTTATGTAGAAATAAAGTAAGGAAGCAGAAATTAGCTCAGTATCTCATGTCAAGTCTGTAACAACAAAATCATCATCCTAATTATTTTATCTGACATATTTTCATCATTATTCGTCTCATATCTTCAGCTCTCATCAGACGCTGTTTGGTGTAAATATAAACCAGGAGGATCTATAGACAAACAGCATGTCCAAACGGAGACGTTTCTCTGTGGAAGATATGAGCTCAGTGTAGACGTGATGGCAGCAACACGTGTAAAACAAGGCCGTCGGAAGGAATCGCTCTGATTTGTGTCTGGATTCCTTCAGATCCGCAGGGTTCAGATCAACCCAGTCAGTTTAGGCTCAGATAGTTTTTGTCTCCAGTTTGTGGTCAGCTAGATTGTTTTAACTTATTAAAGACTAAAAAACCTGCATTTCTACTTAACACGACGCTTCCAGATGTTCCTCCAGATGTTTCGGCTCATTTGAACCCGTCTAGATGACGTCTACAGATGTCGGTTCTGTTCTGCAGGGTTAAAGTGTCGGATCTCAGCAGGAACGCTTGTTTGCCCCCCTCCTGCCTGTCTTGCAGCCCCGGCGCCCCACATCCCCACAGTGGCAGCTCTGAAGACCCACGCAGTCACCTGGGCGGCCAACATGGTGGTGCAGGAAGCCCTGCCTTCGTCCTACTACGACTATGACGTCAACACACTGGGCATCTTCAGCCTGCAGCACAACGGGCGCCAGCACGGCAAGACCGACGGCATCTGCTTCAACACGCTGGTGGCGCTGGTGCCTGACCCCGTCCAACGCGACGAGGATGGACTGAAGGTGGAGTGTCCGGCGCCCAGGCGGCCGCCCCCTGTGGAGAACTCTCGATACGTCTGGTTGGACGTGCAGAAAGCAGCGCTGAGAGAGAAACTGCTGGAAACGAGCAGAAACACGTCCCTGCTTCCGATCCACAGCCTGTACTAACAATCATTTACCGTAAACGTCGTCATGTCCTGCCTGCAGCACGAAAGTCAGAGTTTAAAGCCGCTTAACCAGCAAGTAGCATGAAGAAAAGGAAATCTCACTGCAGAATGTTTGGTGGGTTTTCTTCTGCATCCGTCTGAAGAAAAGCTGATTTCCTCTCCTCCAGCTCCGACTCAGCAACACTAAACACAACTTTCAGGTTTAAATAAGTACATTCACATAACATGACATAAAAAACAGTTTCAGTATTTATTAAGACAAAAAGCAGGAATGTTGGAAATGAGCTTCCTTTAAACCAACAGAGGAAATACAGACTTTATCTTTTCACTTTTATTTGGTTTTGTTTGTTTGCAGAAAGCAGTGAGAGGCGTTTCCAGGAGGCGCTGATGACAGGCAGCAGGTGGTCCTGCTCTGCTTTAAACTAAGCCGGGACAGCTTTTCTGACTGGAACCATAAGAAAGCCCCAAACCCTCCCCACCCGCTGTTAGAGAGACAAACAAACAGAGTACAGAAACATGGTAGGAAGTTCCGTTCAGTACCTCCTGAGGAGATGGTAGCGCCGTGTAGATACACTACCAAGCTTTTGTTGAAGACATTGTCTCTGGCTACGGTTACATGATGTTTGTAAATACTTCAAGTGTTCTCCTTCAGTTTACATGGAAACAGTATTTGTGAATTGAGGTTTACATGGTGAACGCCAGATCTGTGCAATAACCCCCGGTTGCAGCCTGGAGAATGGGGCGGGGCTGGATGTCTAATGGGCGTGGTTAGGGTTAGTATCAGGGTTCGGGTTAATCCAATCAAAATGTTGAGTTCTCCAGTCTGCAGCCAAGACCCTCTCCATCTGTGGCGTTGGGATGGGTTGGGATTGGACCAGAGGCAGACGCGACGTACCTACCATCCATCCATCCATCCATCCATCTTCTGCCGCTTATCCGGGGTCTGGTCGCGGGGGCAGCAGCCTAAGCAGGGAAGCCCAGACTTCCCTCTCCCCAGCCACATTTGCCAACTCTGCGGGGGGGATCCCGAGGCGTTCCCAGGCCAGCCGAGAGATATAATCCCTCCAGCGTGTCCTGGGTCTTCCCCGGGGTCTCCTCCCAGAGGGACGTGCCTTGAACACCTCACCAGGGAGGTCCAGGAGGCATCCTGACCAGATGCCCGAGCCACCTCAACTGGTTCCTCTCGATGCGAAGGAGCAGTGGCTCTACTCTGATCTCCTCCAGGATGACCGAGCTCCTCACCCTATCTCTAAGGGAGAGCCCGGCCACCCTGCGGAGGAAACTCATTTCAGCCGCCTGGATACGAGATCTCGTTCTTTCGGTCACGACCCACAGCTCATGACCATAGGTGAGGGTAGGAACGTAGATCGACTGGTAAATCGAGAGCTTCACCTTCTGGCTCAGCTCCTTCTTCACCACGACAGACCGGCGCAGAGTCCGCATTACTGCAGACGCCGCACCGATCCGTCTGTCGATCTCGCGCTCCATCCTTCCCTCACTCGTGAACAAGACCCAGAGATATTTAAACTCCTCCACTTGATGCAGGTCCTGACTCCCGACCCGGAGAGGGCAATCCACCCTATTCCGGCTGAGGACCATGGTCTCAGATTTTGAGGTGCTGATTCCCATCCCAGCCGCTTCACACTCGGCCGCGAATCGCTCAAGCGAGAGCTGGTGATCACGACCAGATGAAGCCAACAGGACCACATCATCTGCAAAAAGCAGGGACCCAATCCTGAGGCCACCAAGTCGGATCCCCTCAACACCTCGGCTGTGCCTAGAAATTCTGTCCATATAAGTTATGAACAGAATCGGTGATAAGGGGCAGCCTTGGCGGAGTCCAACCCTCACCGGAAACGAATCCGACTTACTACCGGCAATGCGGACCAAGCTCTGACACCTGTCGTACAGGGACCGGACAGCTCGTACAAGGGGGTCCGGTACCCCATACTCCCGGAGTACCCCCCACAGGAGCCCCCGGGGGACACGGTCGAACGCCTTCTCCAGGTCCACAAAGCACATGTAGACTGGTTGGGCAAACTCCCATGCCCCCTCCAGGACCCCAGAGAGGGTATAGAGCTGGTCCACTGTTCCGCGACCAGGACGAAAACCACACTGCTCCTCCTCAATCCGGGATTCGACAATCCGGCGGACCCTCCTCTCCAGGACCCCTAAATAGTTCTTACCAGGGAGGCTGAGGAGTGTGATTCCCCTGTAATTGGAACACACCCTCCGGTCCCCCTTCTTAAAAAGGGGGACCACCAACCCAGTCTGCCAATCCAGCGGTACTGGATCCGACGATATGACTACAAAGTTGATCATCGAACTGCGGCCCAGGGAATCCTGATGCCAGGTGTACATATGGACACTCTTATGCTGGAACATGGTGTTCGTTATAGACAATCCATGATGAGCACAGAAGTCCAATAACAAAACACCATTTGGGTTCAGAGGGGGGGACCATGCCTCCCAATCACTCCCCTCCAGGTCTCACTGTCATTGCCCACGTGAGCATTGAAGTCCCCCAGCAGAACAATGGAGTCCCCAGAAGGAGCACCCTCCAGCACTCCCTCCAAGGACCCCAGAAAGGGTGGGTACTCTGAACTGCTGTTCGGTGCATAAGCACAGACAACAGTCAGGACCCATCCCCCCACCCGGAGGCGGAGGGAAACTACCCTTTCATCCACCGGGGTAAAACCCAACGTGCAGCCACCAAGCTGGGGGCTGATGAGAATGCCCATACCTGCTCGGCGCCTCTCACCATGAGCAACTCCAGAGTGGAAGAAAGTCCAGCCCCTCTCGAGGGTTCTGGTTCCAGAGCCCTAGCCATGCGTCGAGGTGAGTCCAACTATATCTAGTCGGAACCGCTCAACCTCGCGCACAAGCTCAGGCTCCTTCCCCACCAGAGAGGTGACGTTCCACGTCCCTAGAGCCAGCTTCTGCAGCCGGGGATCGGACTGCCAGGGTCCCCGCCCCTTGCTGCCGCCCAGCTCACATTGCACCCGACCGCTACGGCTCCTCCCGCAGATGGTGAGCCCACGGGAGGTGGGGCCCATGTAACCCTTTCGGGCTGAGCCCGACCGGACCCCATGGGCGAAGGCCCGGCCACCAGACGCTCGCTCTCGTACCCCGCCTCCAGGCCTGGCTCCAGAGGGGGGTCCCGGTAACCCGCGTCCGGGCAAGGGAACATTCATGCCCAGGTTGGTCGTCATCATAGGGGTGTATGAGCCGTGCTTGGTCTGGTCCCTCCCCTAGACACCTGTTTGCCATGGGTGACCCTACCAGGGGCATAAAGCCCCCGACAACATAGCTGCTAGGATCTTCGGGACGCACAAACCCCTCCACCACGATAAGGTGACGGCTCAGGGAGAGGGCGACGTACCTACGTCTACCTGAAATAAACAATTCTACTTATTGCTTCTTTTCTTTGGGGCAGTTGTGGAAATCTGACTAAATAAGCAGCGGAGAAACAGAGTGATGGGGTGGAGGTGATGCTCCAGAAACTTTCAGTGAAACAGGGTCTGCAGAATCAAGTTAGATCAGTGTAACTAGTTCACGTCCTCGTCCTGCATCCTTTTCATCAGAAAACTACTCCAGTGTGTCCAGGACCAAGTCTTTGTTTGTTTGTTTTTTCTTCAGTTGAATTAAACAACAAAACTGTGTCTTATATCAGTAAATGATAACTTTTATTCCAAAGTAAAGAGGAATTAAAACTCGTGCAAACGTGGCCATTGGGTTTCCGCGTAAACAAAACAAGGTGTGTGGTCAGCAGAGCTGTAAACCAACCACCTGGGTTTCTAAGTGTGTGTGTGTGTGTGTGTGTGTGTGTGTGTGTGTGTGTGTGTGTGTGTGTGAGAGAGAGAGAGTTGTGGGGAGATCCCATGGGGTGAATTTTGAAATGAAGAAAATGAAAAAAGGTGAAAGTGAGACAGATGGAGCCTGGCTGGAAGTTCTGTAGAAGTGGTGAATATATCTTCTTCGTGGAAGAAGCGTGGCCATTGCAGGCCTTTAGTCTGTCAGAGTTTGAGAACTGGGTCTGACATGGACTCTAAATTGTTCCCAGGAGTGTGTGTAAGTGTGTGTGGTTTTTTGTCTCTCTGTGTTGACCCTGCAGTGGACTGGCGACCTGTCCAGGTGTACCAGGCCCCAATGTTTACAGAACTGTCTCCTAAATTTCAGCAAGTTGAAGACAACATAATTTTGTGAGGTGTTTGGAATTTTGCAGGGATTGTCGAGAAAACTTGGGGAAACGTAAGTCTAACTGGGCCCACAAGGAAGCTGCATCGCCCACCTCTACCCATCCAGTGAACCAGTTTAATAATATGGCATGTCCAGTGGTGTTCAGCGTGCAGGACCACCTTGTTTTTTATCAGAAGTGGTAGAACCGCTTTCCTGATGCGGGGGGGGGGGGGGGGGGGGATGTTAATCTGCTGACAAAGTGATTTTCACATGAATTTTGGAAGGATGACCATCTTGTTGATTCTGCCAAGCAGCAGACCATGTCAGTCTTACATTTATCAATAAAAGGACAAAACTTGTTAAGAGATCCTGGAAGGAAGCTGAAATGAACCCAGGCATCGAAACCCCTCTAAAGACCACTCCAAATGGAAGGAGGATGACTTCATTGGCTGTAGATCAGGAGAAGTTTAATTAAATTTTTTATTTTTTAAACCAGTTATCTGACAAACTGGGTTAAAATGTCTGTGAGGATGAAGCCGGATCGGACACGTAACGCTGTAGGTCGTCTGCGTATTAAAAGTAGCTGGCAGATAACGTTGTTCCTGGTGGGGAAGCCTTGCTTGTTTGTATCCCGGTGGAGGGCAAAGGGGGATTACATAACCCCTTTGGTCAGGATCTCTCTATATACAGTCTATGGTTAAGATACAAGCTGTTGGGACAGGTAAAGCAATCTAATCCAAGCAATAAAGCCGGAGCTGAAACTGAATTTGGATAAAACAGAAGAACTACTCCCACTCAAGCCTGTCAACGACTTCTCATCATGTTGAGAAGTCTTCGGGTGTTAAAGGACTGATTCCTTTCACACATGAATCCGGTCTGATCTACAGAAATCAAGGTGGGGCTTGCTGCAAGCGACTGGCGAGGACCTTGGTAAGGATCTCTTTGTCCACGTTCAAAAGTGAGATGGCCTATGGGTGCTGCAAGGGTTCTTTGCCACAGAAAGGAAATGTTGGCTTCAGATGAGGTTGGTGGCAATCTGCCACTTTTGTCGTAGACGTTACTTAGTGTAGGGATATCAGGTTGAACCATGCTTAGTAGAATTCCAGTACAAACCCGCCTGAACCGGATGATTTACAGCTGTCTAATCGCCTCCAGCACTTCCACCACCATCACAACCCCGATCCCACCCCGTACCATCAGAACCCCGATCCCACTTTGTACCATCACAACCCCGATCCCACCCCGTACCATCAGAACCCCGATCCCACTCCGTACCATCAGAACCCCGATCCCACCCCGTACCATCAGAACCCCGATCCCACTCCGTACCATCAGAACCCCGATCCCACTCCGTACCATCAGAACCCCGATCCCACCCCGTACCATCAGAACCCTGATCCCACCCTGTACCATCACAACCCCGATCCCACCCCGTACCATCACAACCCCGATCCCACCCCGTACCATCACAACCCCGATCCCACCCCGTACCATCAGAACCCTGATCCCACCCTGTTCCACTCCGTACCATCACAACCCCGATCCCACTCCGTACCATCAGAACCCCGATCCCACTCCGTACCATCACAACCCCGATCCCACCCCGTACCATCAGAACCCTGATCCCACCCTGTACCATCAGAACCCCGATCCCACTCCGTACCATCACAACCCCAATCCCACTCCGTACCATCAGAACCCCGATCCCACCCCGTACCATCAGAACACCGATCCCACCCCGTACCATCAGAATCCTGATCCCACCCCGTACCATCACAACCCCGATCCCACCCCGTACCATCAGAACCCCGATCCCACCCCGTACCATCACAACCCCGATCCCACCCCGTACCATCAGAACCCCGATCCCACTCCGTACCATCACAACCCCGATCCCACCCCGTACCATCAGAACCCCGATCCCACCCCGTACCATCAGAACCCCGATCCCACCCCGTACCATCAGAACCCCGATCCCACTCTGTACCATCACAACCCCGATCCCACCCCGTACCATTAGAACCCCGATCCCACCCCGTACCATCAGAACCCCGATCCCACCCCGTACCATCACAACCCCGATCCCACCCCGTACCATCAGAACCCCGATCCCACCCCGTACCATCACAACCCCGATCCCACCCCGTACCATCAGAACCCCGATCCCACCCCGTACCATCACAACCCCGATCCCACCCCGTACCATTAGAACCTGATCCCACCCCGTACCAATCTAATGTTCTACTACTTCCTTTTCACGTTCTTTTACCAACTGGGTTTTTTTTATTGTTCTTTAACAAAATGTAAATAAATAAAATGATCCTTTCTTATGTTGGCATCTGAAATGTATAGTATGTAGCTAACACTGATTTAGTGGCAGGGACCACTCATTACAGTGGTCCAGACGACTGTTATTTATAACATACAGCGAGTAATGTGCCTGTAAACTTTCATTACCCCACCCATAACCCCCCCCCAGAAAAAATATGACTGAATCAAAATCTATCTACCTCTGCGGTGATGAGTCTGAGGACCACAGCAAGGACCACCAACATATTGACACTCAGTGGCAAGCACTCATCACAGTGGTCCAGACCACGTGGATCACTGATGTTGTCGCCCTCTAGTGGCGGACCGGACCATGGTCTTTACCAGACCACTATTTTATCATCAACACACCCCTCCACATTTTACTTCACTGAGTCAGCGCTGTAGTTCCACAAGTCAGCCAGGAGGTATCACTGCTTCACATCTTTAGCACAGTGTTGCTTTCCACACTGTGGCTGCTCGGTGGGTTTAGAGCTTATATGCGGTCTATGGTTTAGAGCTTATATACAGTCTATGGTTTAGAGCTTATATACAGTCTATGGTTTAGAGCTTATATACAGTCTATGGTTTAGAGCTTATATGCGGTCTATGGTTTAGAGCTTATATGCGGTCTATGGTTTAGAGCTTATATGCGGTCTATGGTTTAGAGCTTATATACAGTCTATGGTTTAGAGCTTATATGCGGTCTATGGTTTAGAGCTTATATACAGTCTATGGTTTAGAGCTTATATGCGGTCTATGGTTTAGAGCTTATATACGGTCTATGGTTTAGAGCTTATATACAGTCTATGGTTTAGAGCTTATATGCGGTCTATGGTTTAGAGCTTATATACAGTCTATGGTTTAGAGCTTATATGCGGTCTATGGTTTAGAGCTTATATGCGGTCTATGGTTTAGAGCTTATATACGGTCTATGGTTTAGAGCTTATATGCGGTCTATGGTTTAGAGCTTATATACAGTCTATGGTTTAGAGCTTATATGCGGTCTATGGTTTAGAGCTTATATGCGGTCTATGGTTTAGAGCTTATATGCGGTCTATGGTTTAGAGCTTATATACAGTCTATGGTTTAGAGCTTATATGCGGTCTATGGTTTAGAGCTTATATACAGTCTATGGTTTAGAGCTTATATACAGTCTATGGTTTAGAGCTTATATACAGTCTATGGTTTAGAGCTTATATGCGGTCTATGGTTTAGAGCTTATATGCGGTCTATGGTTTAGAGCTTATATACGGTCTATGGTTTAGAGCTTATATACGGTCTATGGTTTAGAGCTTATATGCGGTCTATGGTTTAGAGCTTATATGCGGTCTATGGTTTAGAGCTTATATACGGTCTATGGTTTAGAGCTTATATACGGTCTATGGTTTAGAGCTTATATACAGTCTATGGTTTAGAGCTTATATGCGGTCTATGGTTTAGAGCTTATATATGCGGTCTATGGTTTAGAGCTTATATGCGGTCTATGGTTTAGAGCTTATATGCGGTCTATGGTTTAGAGCTTATATGCGGTCTATGGTTTAGAGCTTATATACGGTCTATGGTTTAGAGCTTATATACGGTCTATGGTTTAGAGCTTATATACAGTCTATGGTTTAGAGCTTATATACAGTCTATGGTTTAGAGCTTATATACAGTCTATGGTTTAGAGTGAACTAACTGAAATGTAGAAAGGAAATAAATGAATCCTTTTCACCTCAGAAAACAGAAAACGTTTCAGTTTAATGACATAACAGTTTATTTATGAACAGCATTATGAGGAAAGTCATTCTGTGGTCAGCATCTTCCTTCTGATTGGTTCATGTCTCATCAGCTGATTTCTCAGCCTTTGCCTTCATGATGAAGTTGTCCTGGAAGTTTTTCAGATGTTTGGTTCTGCTCTCCAGCCGGACCAGCCACTCCTGCCTCAGCCTGAAAACACACACAGAGGAGGATTCAGTTGTTTTGTCCTGGTTCTGTTCATCAGCGACCACAACAAGGACTTGTCCCACCTAATCCTTTCACACGTGTCCTCAGATCGAATGGAAAACAAACTTCACAGGTTTAAAGAAAAGTGGTTACCATAGCAACTTTGTTTATTAAGCACTTAAAAACAGCCACAGCTGAAACAAAGTGCCGTCCACAAATAGAATTGACGTATAAATAAAACAATACAAATAAAAAACCAAATAACCAGAGGTGGCAATTCCTGGTCCAGAAAATAAAAGTCCTTCCATGTTTTTGGATCTACCTGTATTAGAACAAGCGTTTTCACCAACAGGTTCGTCTACCTGGTGAATGAACGCTGCTCATTAAACTCAGCTGGTTTGGTGACTGGTGGGAACCGCTGCTGGACGTTTACTTTCTGGACCAGGAATTACCCCCTCTGCAAAAAACACAAATTAAAATTCCATAAAAAACTGATGAGCAGCTGGTCAGCTGACGTCAGTAACTGAGATTTAGACCCTTAAAAACAATCACAATATATTTAAAATGAACTCTGAAACGCAGCGACAGCCAGCGGAGTGAAGCCATGTCAGCAGCCATGTCTTTCTTCTGCAGGTTCCTGTTAAACGTCTTGCAGTGAAGGACTCGGTCCGCCTACAAACACAGTGGGACTCGGTCCGCCTACAAACACAGCGGGACTCGGTCCGCCTACAAACACAGCGGGACTCGGTCCGCCTACAAACACAGCGGGACTCGGTCCGCCTACAAACACAGCGGGACTCGGTCCGCCTACAAACACAGCGGGACTCGGTCCGCCTACAAACACAGCGGGACTCGGTCCGCCTACAAACACAGCGGGACTCGGTCCGCCTACAAACACAGCGGGACTCGGTCCGCCTACAAACACAGCGGGACTCGGTCCGCCTACAAACACAGCGGGACTCGGTCCGCCTACAAACACAGCGGGACTCGGTCCGCCTACAAACACAGCGAGACTCGGTCCGCCTACAAACACAGCGGGACTCGGTCCGCCTACAAACACAGCGGGACTCGGTCCGCCTACAAACACAGCGGGACTCGGTCCGCCTACAAACACAGCGGGACTCGGTCCGTTTCAAGTGACCCGGAAAGAGGAGGCGGACAAGACAAAGTGCATTGTGGGATCAGAGGACAGCGTCACATTTAAACGGAGTGAAAACATTCAAGCATGTGGAAGGACTAGGACCTGATCCACTCAGACCACTAGGACCTGATCCACTCAGACCACTAGGACCTGATCCACTCAGACCACTAGGACCTGATACAGGTCCATATCTTCCTGCCTCAGAGTGAAACACGTTTTTTAAAACATACGATTGGTTTGAGAAGTGCAGCGTGAACACAATATCAGTCAGGAATAATGCTGAAACTGCTACACCACCATGTAGGACCAGCAACACCTTAAAAACACCATAGAAGAAGACAGTCCACATGTAGTTAGTTATCTGTAGTAGTCTAACTACAACGATTTCCATGATTTATTTATCCATCACTTGTCCATGCTCATGATGAAACAAAAAGGTCAGGAAGTTGGATGTCCATGTAAAGACCAATAAAACGCTGTTGATCCCAGAAACCTGTCAGACCAGCAACCAAACAGCTGCTGTGCCTGATGTCCAGTCTGCCTCTGACAGGAGAAAAAGCAAAAGAACTGCAGGTCTCTGACGTCCCTGCCGAGGTCTGTTTGACAGCTCAAAGCCTGGAGGTTGACTGGTTCAGTGTTGAAAGATGTTTTAGAAGCTTCCTGGGCAGGTTGGTGTAACATTCAGGTATCTCTAATAAACACTTTCTCTTTAGCTTCTGCTTCTATGTGAAACATTTCACCCAAATTTGGAAAATAAACCACGTTTAATGAGGAAATATGATACAGATAAACTTTTCATACACTCTGGTTGTTACGAGTGTACACGAGCGATGTATGCAGAAATTAGTATAAAAGATATTTTTGAATGTAATCAAGTAAAAAAAGTACTTTTAAAGTGTCTCTATTATGTACTTTTCAGTCTTATTCATTTTAATATTCAAGTCCAGAAGGACAAGAAATAATCCAGCATTTTCCACATGAACCCCTTCATTCATCTTGTATTGATCCTCTCAGATCAGCCTCTGCCAGAAACACGCCAACAGAGAAAGCTCCGCCCCCTGTCCTGCAGGCTGCGTCTGATTGGTCAGCTGCTAGGAGCAGTTATACTGAGCAGTGAAGGTGGCCGTGGCTTTCTTCTCGTGAACATCCGCAACCTGGAGAAGATGACCAATCCCTGAGTCTGCGGGACATCACTAAAATCTCAAAGTAAAAAAACCCCAAAACAAATCGTTTCCGTCGCCATGGAAACCGAATGTAGAGAGTGCTGGAAGTCTCAGACATGCATTTAGATGATAAAAACAGCGCCGCTCCTTTGTTAGATGAGTATTCAACACTATAACTGTGGAAAGCTCAAAAAACTAGAAATAGCATCATAGAGCGGCTTTAATGATGTTGTTGCTTCTAAACGTGAAGCAGCTGCAAACTGAGGCGATGCTCGGCATTTCCAGAGGCCTGGATGTAATAAAGCCTCCCAGGTGGGATTCATTTATCCGACTGTGCTCTGTCACCCAGAAGCTTTTCCCACCATCCTGACTTAGTGTGAGGTCATAGTTGGAATATCTCTGTTAATACAGACATGGTTAGAAGCAGGAATCTGCCACTGTAGCTGGACGCAGAGCAGGTTTGAGGGTTCGGAACAGAGTCACGTTCAGGTGTCGTTTTGGTAACGAGTCCTCACAAAGACAGAAGAACAAAAGAAACAAGACAGAAAGTACGAAGCAACGGGCATGTGTGTGTGTGTGTGTGTAACCTAAACCTCACTGTCAGCTGTCCTCGCCATCTCTTCCTCACCTTCCTGTCGGCTTTTCTGGATTATTCCATTTGTTCTCTCAGCTGCTGATAATCCTCCTGACCTCAGCAGAGACAGACACAAAGATAAGCAGACCAACATTCTGCATGCACACGGACAGCAAACTACTGTATGTAAAACCAGCTGCTGGTCTCAGTGTGTCTCTTCATGGCATCATTTAACCAGCAGATCAGAGAAAAGTCATAATGCAGGGGTCTTAGAGGGGAAAGACTGGGTCAACGGGCACTTCATACCAGCCGTCAGCATGTAAAGGACACTTCATGCTCCACACATCTCTCTAAAAGCAACGGGACGAGAATTTTTCCTGCGGTCCTGTTTCTGGCAGTTCTTGCAGCTGCAGACATCACCTGGGCAGAACGATGTTCTCATGTGACACAACAGGAAGCAGACGTCGTCATTTCTGCTGAACCAGTGATACGCATCTGTCCTCACGGTGGTGACGACTGATGCTTGTACATCTGTCCTCACGGTGGTGACGACTGATGCTTGTACATCTGTCCTCACGGTGGTGACGACTGATGCTTGTACATCTGTCCTCACGGTGGTGACGACTGATGCTTGTACATCTGTCCTCACGGTGGTGACGACTGATGCTTGTACATCTGTACATCTGTCCTCACGGTGGTGACGACTGATGCTTGTACATCTGTACATCTGTCCTCACCACCCGATGAGATGTACAAACACTTTCTTAGGAAGTTTAAGGAGTTGAAAATTAAAACTACTTCTGATTCTCTGACAACGAATTGAAAACTGTGGAATTGTTGTTGTTTAATGGTCATTTTCTTTAATCATCAGCATTAATCTGTGCTGCTTAACTATGATGTAAACATCATTAAAACCATTAAAAGATGAGTTAACTGTTTACTTCTGAATCCTCATGAACTCAGCCACTTTCACATTTCGGCACACAGTAGTTAAAACCCTTCCCCATAAAAGTCTACTCTGGACTTGTATCTAGAAACTGATGGAAACTGCACACTTAGTGATAAAACAGACATGGATGTAAACACAACTCAAAGCTGAATTTCATTGGAGCGCTCTAGTCTAAACAACATCTGGGCTACAGCTGTCACTCAAACACTCACCAGCCAATCGGAATGCGCCCATGAAAGAGCCCACCCATGAAAGGTTTGTGTCAGAAATGAAACCAAACAATCAAGAATCTAAACCAAAGACTGTGAAGCGCAACCAAAATAGAGAGAATAGAGAAAGAAGAGGAGGAAACTGCAAACAAAACTACTCAATGTAACCAAATAAAAGCCTAATAGTTTTCATGATGATTGATCATTTTTGATTTTGAGATAATTTATTTTACTTAAGTTTAAGAAAGTTTTGGTTTTAATTGTTGTTTTTTGTTTGAGTTTTAAAAGGTTTTGCTTGGAGATTCTGAAACAAATCTGATTCCATAGACTCTTCACACCTGGACTAAATGTCATGAACAGCATCTGGAAATCATTTATTCTGTTTGTGAAAATGCTAATTATGGAAAGCTCGCATGATGTTGCAGAAACTTTACTTAAATGACTGCTTTTGAACAAGAAAAGAAATAAAATCTGACAAGTTCAGACTAAACCAGACAGAATTTTCTAGTCATGTAAAACATACAGCGATCATGTCCGAACTGGATCATAATACACGTAGAGTGGTTGAAAAGGGAACAAAAGAAAGGAGTATGTGACCCGTGAAAACTATTTTTGTTTTAAATTTTTACCCTGTAGAAGTCTCCTTCCTCCATTCCAAGCTGTACTTGCATGATGAGCTCCTGCCTCACTGTAAGAAAAGACTTGATCAAAGCTTCATCAGTTCATACATGTTCTCTGTCTTGATTTTTAGATCTTTCCAGAAGTGATGACTCTTTTCTCGAACCTCTCCGTTCCTGGTCCAACAGCCTCAGTCCATCTTGCTGCTTTCCTCCCCCAGAGCCTGCAGCGTTGCCTGCATCAGACCGGACATGTGTCATGTTTTTCTTCCACCTGGGGCTTCCTAACTTAAACCCTCTCCAGTCTCTTCCCCTCTGCCAGATTATCAGCAGATTCATGTCTAGTTGTTGCCCAGCGTTCTACAGATTGTCTCCAGTTGCCGACCTACTGCTTCACGTCCCAGGATTCCTCTCCTCTCCTTGCCTTGTCCACGACGGACACCTCTGGCCTCTCGGATTTTCTGGTCACAGACCCTTGGCTTGTCTTTGGACCCTCGATCCTGACCCTGTCTCTGGAGCCTGGACTCTCACAGCTACTCATTCTCCTGGATTGATCCTCTGCTCCTTTAGTCATCTCTCATTCCTCATCCTCAAATAAACTGGTTTTTGTTCACAGGGAGTGTTCTGGTCTGTGCCACTGGGCGGTCTGATCGGCTCTCGTGATTCCTTGCTTGTGTTATTCCCTCACAGTACAGCAACGCCTCCTCGTGTTGTGTTTTCATTTGCAAGTTTAAACGCTTGTTTGGCCTGAACAAATCCTGCATCCAGCCAGACTTTGTTCACATTGTTCCCATCAAACCATACTATTAATGGAAGTGTACCGGGGCTAGTGTAATGTCCCTGAAAGGCCTTTTCCAGGATTATTTTAGGCCTTTGTAAACCAGCTAAGTTTTGGTATTCTTGATAAACATCCCTGTTCTCCTCTTTTATTCTGGCAGAGCACAAGAAGACGTGCAGGATATTAAAAAAGCAAGTAAAGTAGCAGTGTTTAAAAAGAGAGCATGCCATGATGTGTTCAGGGTTCCTGTGGTAGTAGACCTACTACTGACGGCTGTTCTCAGAACAAGCCGGGACCCAGTAGGATTCTTGTATCAGTAAAGGAATGGAAGCCGTCAACTTGTAGGATGAATCTATTCAGTCTGTTAACCATGTACAACTCAGCATACAACAGAGAGCAGCGTAAACTCCATAAAGCTTTACTAAATATTAGATCTCTGTCCAATAAGTCACTGTTAGTCAATGACTTCATTTCTCACAATTTAGAATTTTTTTCTAACAAACATGGCTGCCAGAAGGTAACTGGAAACTGGAAGGAAACTGTTTTTTATTCATCCATTTTCCAAACCGCTTAGTCCGATTAAGGGTCGCGGGGGAGCTGTGACCCTTAATCGGACGAGAGCACTTTTTTGGGCGAGAGGCAGGGTACACGCTGGACAGCTTGACAGTCCATCACAGGGCCACACACAGTCAAACCACACACACTTATGCTCACTCATAAGGGTAATTTAGAGTAACCAATTAACCTAACATGCATGTCTTTGGATGGTGGGAGGAAGCCGGAGTACCCGGAGAGAACCCACGCATACACGGGGAGAAGATGCAAACTCCACACAAAAAGGCCAGAATTTACATACCTATACGGTCCTGTTTCCAACCAACTATAGATCTGTCTCTAACCAGCTAGACCTGTCTCTAACCAGCTACAGACCTGTCTCTAACTAGCTATAGACCTGTCTCTAACCAGCTACAGACATGTCTCTTAACTAGCTATAGACCTGTCTCTAACTAACTACAGACCTGTCTCTAACCAGCTACAGACGTGTCTCTAACCAGCTACAGACCTGTCTCTAACTAGCTACAGACCTTTCTCTAACCAGGTATAGACCTGTCTCTAACTAGCTATAGACCTGTCTCTAACCAGCTACAGACCTATCTCTAACCAGCTATAGACCAGTCTCTAACCAGCTACAGACCTATCTCTAACCAGCTATAGAGCTGTCTCTAACCAGCTACAGACCTATTTCTAACCAGCTGTAGACCTGTCTCTAACTAGCTACAGACTTGTCTCTAACCAGCTATAGAACTGTTTCTAACCAGCTACAAACCTGTGTCTAACCAGCTACAGACCTGTCTCTAACCAGCTACAGACGTGTCTCAAACTAGCTACAGACCTGTCTCTAACTAGTTACAGACCTGTCTTTATCTAGCTATAGACCTGTCTCTAACTAGCTACAGACCTGTCTCTAACCAGCCACAGGCCTGTCTCTAACCAGCTACAGACCTGTCTCTAACTAGTTACAGACCTGTCTCTAACCAGCTAAAGACCTGTCTCTGACCAGCTACAGACGTGTCTCTAACTAGCTACAGACCTGTCTCTAACTAGCTTCAGACCTGTCTCTAACCAGCTACAGACGTGTCTCTAACCAGCTACAGAAAGGTCTCTAACTAGCTATAGACATCTCTCTAACCAGGTACAAACCTGTCTCTAACCAGCTATAGAACTGTCTCTAACTAGTTACAGACCTGTCTCTATCTAGCTATAGACCTGTCTCTAACTAGCTACAGACCTGTCTCTAACCAGCTGTAGACCTGTCTCTAACCAGCTACAGACATGTCTCTAACCAGCTACAGACCTGTCTCTAACCAGCTATAGAACTGTCTCTAACCAGCTACAAACCTATCTCTAACCAGCTACAGACCTGTGTCTAACCAGCTACAGACCTGTCTCTAACTAGCTACAGACCTGTCTCTAACCAGCTACAGACCTGTCTCTAACCAGCTATAGAACTGTCTCTAACCAGCTACAAACCTATCTCTAACCAGCTACAGACCTGTGTCTAACCAGCTACAAACCTGTCTCTACCTAGTTACAGACTTGTCTCTAACTAGCTATAGACCTGTCTCTAACTAGCTACAGACCTGTCTCTAACCAGCTACAGGCCTGTCTCTAACCAGCTATAGACCTGTTTCTAAGCAGCTACAGACCTGTCTCTAACCAGCTACAGACCTGTCTCTAACCAGCTATAGACCTGTCTCTAACCAGCTACAGACCTGTCTCTAACTAGCTACAGACCTGTCTCTGTCCAGCTACAGATCTGTCTCTAACTAGCTACAAACGTGTCTCTAACTAGCTATAGACCTGTCTCTAACCAGCTACAGACGTGTCTCTGACCAGCTACAGACCTGTCTCTAACCAGCTACAGACGTGTCTCTAACCAGCTACAGACCTGTCTCTAACTACCTATAGACCTGTCTCTAACCAGCTACAGATGTGTCTCTGATCAGCTACAGACCTATCTCTAACCAGCTATAGACCTGTCTCTAACCAGCTACAGACCTGTCTCTAACCAGCTACAGACGTGTCTCTAACCAGCCACAGAAATGTCTCTAACTAGCTATAGACCTGTCTCTAACCAGCTACAGACGTGTCTCTAACCAGCTGCAGACCTGTCTCTAACCAGCTACAGACCTGTCTCTAACCAGCTGTAGACCTGTCTCTTACTAGTTACAGACCTGTCTCTAACCAGCTACAGACCTGTCTCTAACCAGTTACAGATGTCTCTCTGACCAGCTACAGACCTGTCTCTAACTAGCTATAGACCTGTCTCTAACCAGCTACAGACCTGTTTCTAACTAGTTACAGACCTGTCTCTAAACAGCTATAGACCTGTCTCTAACTAGCTACAGACCTGTCTCTGACCAGCTACAGACCTGTCTCTAATTAGCTTCAGACCTGTCTCTAACCAGCTACAGAAATGTCTCTAACTAGCTATAGACCTGTCTCTAACTAGCTACAGATGTGTCTCTAACCAGCTACAGAGGTGTCTCTAACTAGCCATAGACCTGTCTCTAACCAGCTACAGACGTGTCTCTAACCAACTACAGACCTGTCTCTGACCAGTTACAGACGTGTCTCTGACCAGCTACAGACCGTTCTCTAACTAGCTATAGACCTGTCTCTAACCAGCTACAGACCTGTCTCTAACCAGTTACAGATGTCTCTCTGACCAGCTACAGACCTGTCTCTAACTAGCTATAGACCTGTCTCTAACCAGCTACAGACCTGTCTCTAACCAGTTACAGATGTCTCTCTGACCAGCTACAGACCTGTCTCTAACTAGCTATAGACCTGTCTCTAACCAGCTATAGACCTGTCTCTTACCAGTTACAGATGTCTCTCTGACCAGCTACAGACCTATCTCTAACCAGCTGTAGACCTGTTTCTAAACAGCTATAGACCTGTCTCTAACTAGCAACAGACCTGTCTCTGACCAGTTAAAGACCTGTCTCTAACTAGCTACAGACCTGTCTCTAATTAGCTTCAGACCTGTCTCTAACCAGCTACAGAAATGTCTCTAACTAGCTATAGACCTGTCTCTAACTAGCTACAGACATGTCTCTAACCAGCTACAGAGCTGTCTCTAACTAGCTATAGACCTGTCTCTAACCAGCTACAGACGTGTCTCTAACCAACTACAGACGTGTCTCTAACCAGTTACAGACGTGTCTCTGACCAGCTACAGACCTGTTTCTAACTAGCTATAGACCTGTCTCTAACCAGCTACAGACCTGTCTCTAACTAGTTACAGACCTGTCTCTAACCAGCTACAGACCTGTCTCTAACCAGCTACAGACCTGTCTCTAACTAGCTTCAGACCTGTCTCTAACCAGCTACAGACGTGTCTCTAACCAGCTAAAGACCTGTCTCTAACTAGCTATAGACCTGTCTCTAGCCAGCCACAAACGTGTCTCTAACCAGCTACTGACCTGTCTCTAACTAGCTATAGACCTGTCTCTAACCAGCTACAGACGTGTCTCTGACCAGCTACAGACCTGTCTCTAACCAGCTACAGACGTGTCTCTAACCAGCTACAGATCTGTCTCTAACAAGCTATAGACCTGTTTCTAACCAGCTACAGACATGTCTCTGACCAGCTACAGTCCTGTCTCTAACCAGCTACAGACCTGTCTCTAACTAGCTATAGACCTGTCTCTAACCAGCTACAGACCTGTCTCTAACCAGCTACAGACGTGTCTCTAAAGAGCTAAAGAAATGTCTCTAACTAGCTATAAACCTATCTCTAACCAGCTACAGACCTGTCTCTAACTAGCTATAGACCTGTCTAACCAGCTACAGACCTGGCTCTAACCAGCTACAGACGTGTCTCTAACCAGCTACAGACCTGTCTCTAACCAGCTACAGACCTGTCTCTAACTAGCTATAGACCTGTCTCTAACCAGCTAAAGACCTGTCTCTAACTAGTGACAGACCTGTCTCTAACCAGCTACAGACCTGTCTCTGACCAGCTACAGACCTGTCTCTAACTAGCTACAGACCTGTCTCTAACCAGCTACAGACGTGTCTCTAACCAGCTACAGACCTGTCTCCAACTAGCTACAGACCTGTCTCTGTCCAGCTACAGATCTGTCTCTAACTAGCTACAAACGTGTCTCTAACTAGCTATAGACCTGTCTCTAACCAGCTACAGACGTGTCTCTGACCAGCTACAGACCTGTCTCTAACCAGCTACAGACCTGTCTCTAACTAGCTATAGACCTGTCTCTAACCAGCTACAGATGTGTCTCTGATCAGCTACAGACCTATCTCTAACCAGCTATAGACCTGTCTCTAACCAGCTACAGACCTGTCTCTAACCAGCTACAGACGTGTCTCTAACCAGCCACAGAAATGTCTCTAACTAGCTATAGACCTGTCTCTAACCAGCTACAGACGTGTCTCTAACCAGCTGCAGACCTGTCTCTAACCAGCTACAGACCTGTCTCTAACCAGCTGTAGACCTGTCTCTAACCAGCTACAGACCTGTCTCTAACCAGTTACAGATGTCTCTCTGACCAGCTACAGACCTGTCTCTAACTAGCTATAGACCTGTCTCTAACCAGCTATAGACCTGTCTCTTACCAGTTACAGATGTCTCTCTGACCAGCTACAGACCTATCTCTAACCAGCTGTAGACCTGTTTCTAAACAGCTATAGACCTGTCTCTAACTAGCAACAGACCTGTCTCTGACCAGTTAAAGACCTGTCTCTAACTAGCTACAGACCTGTCTCTAATTAGCTTCAGACCTGCCTCTAACCAGCTACAGAAATGTCTCTAACTAGCTATAGACCTGTCTCTAACTAGCTACAGACATGTCTCTAACCAGCTACAGAGCTGTCTCTAACTAGCTATAGACCTGTCTCTAACCAGCTACAGACGTGTCTCTAACCAACTACAGACGTGTCTCTAACCAGTTACAGACGTGTCTCTGACCAGCTACAGACCTGTTTCTAACTAGCTATAGAGCTGTCTCTAACCAGCTACAGACCTGTCTCTAACTAGTTACAGACCTGTCTCTAACCAGCTACAGACCTGTCTCTGACCAGCTACAGACCTGTCTCTAACTAGCTACAGACCTGTCTCTAACCAGCTACAGACGTGTCTCTAACCAGCTACAGACCTGTCTCTAACTAGCTATAGACCTGTCTCTAACCAGCTACAGACCTGTCTCTAACTAGTTACAGACCTGTCTCTAACCAGCTACAGACCTGTCTCTAACCAGCTACAGACGTGTCTCTAACTAGCTTCAGACCTGTCTCTAACCAGCTACAGACGTGTCTCTAACCAGCTAAAGACCTGTCTCTAACTAGCTATAGACCTGTCTCTAGCCAGCCACAAACGTGTCTCTAACCAGCTACTGACCTGTCTCTAACTAGCTATAGACCTGTCTCTAACCAGCTACAGACGTGTCTCTGACCAGCTACAGACCTGTCTCTAACCAGCTACAGACGTGTCTCTAACCAGCTACAGATCTGTCTCTAACAAGCTATAGACCTGTTTCTAACCAGCTACAGACATGTCTCTGACCACCTAAGGTCCTGTCTCTAACCAGCTACAGACCTGTCTCTAACTAGCTATAGACCTGTCTCTAACCAGCTACAGACCTGTCTCTAACCAGCTACAGACGTGTCTCTAAAGAGCTAAAGAAATGTCTCTAACTAGCTATAAACCTATCTCTAACCAGCTACAGACCTGTCTCTAACTAGCTATAGACCTGTCTAACCAGCTACAGACCTGGCTCTAACCAGCTACAGACGTGTCTCTAACCAGCTACAGACCTGTCTCTAACCAGCTACAGACCTGTCTCTAACTAGCTATAGACCTGTCTCTAACCAGCTACAGACCTGTCTCTAACTAGTGACAGACCTGTCTCTAACCAGCTACAGACCTGTCTCTGACCAGCTACAGACCTGTCTCTAACTAGCTACAGACCTGTCTCTAACCAGCTACAGACGTGTCTCTAACCAGCTACAGACCTGTCTCCAACTAGCTATAGACCTGTCTGTAACCAGCTAAAGACGTGTCTCTGACCAGCTACAGACGTATCTCTAACCAGCTACGGACCTGTCTCTAACTAGCAATAGACGTGTCTCTAACCAGCTACAGCCCTTTCTCTAACCAGCTACAGACCTGTCTCTAACCAGTTACAGATGTGTCTCTGACCAGCTACAGACCTGTCTCTAACTAGCTATAGACCTGTCTCTAACCAGCTACAGACCTGTCTCTAACTAGTTACAGACCTGTCTCTAACCAGCTACAGACCTGTCTATGACCAGCTACAGACCTGTCTCTAACTAGCTACAGACCTGTCTCTAACTAGCTTCAGACCTGTCTTTAACCAGCTACAGACGTGTCTCTAACCAGCTACAGACGTGTCTCTAACTAGCTATAGACCTGTCTCTAGGCAGCTACAGACGTGTCTCGGACCAGCTAATGACCTGTCTCTAACTAGCTATAGACCGGTCTCTAACCAGCTACAGACGTGTCTCTGACCAGCTACATACCTGTCTCTAACTAGCTTCAGACCTGTCTCTAACCAGCTACAGAAATGTCTCTAACTAGCTATAGACCTGTCTCTAACCAGCTATAGAACTGTCTCTAACCAGCTACAAACCTATCTCTAACCAGCTACAGACCTGTGTCTAACCAGCTACAGACGCGTCTCTAACTAGCTACAAACCTGTCTCTACCTAGTTACAGACTTGTCTCTAACTAGCTATAGACCTGTCTCTAACTAGCTACAGACCTGTCTCTAACCAGCTATAGACCTGTCTCTAACCAGCTACAGACCTGTCTCTTACCAGTTACAGATGTCTCTCTGACCAGCTACAGACCTATCTCTAACCAGCTGTAGACCTGTTTCTAAACAGCTATAGACCTGTCTCTAACTAGCTACAGACCTGTCTCTGACCAGCTACAGACCTGTCTCTAACTAGCTACAGACCTGTCTCTAACCAGCTTCAGACCTGTCTCTAACCAGCTACAGAAATGTCTCTAACTAGCTATAGACCTGTCTCTAACTAGCTACAGACGTGTCTCTAACCAGCTACAGAGGTGTCTCTAACTAGCCATAGACCTGTCTCTAACCAGCTACAGACGTGTCTCTAACCAACTACAGACCTGTCTCTGACCAGTTACAGACGTGTCTCTGACCAGCTACAGACCTGTCTCTAACTAGCCATAGACCTGTCTCTAACCAGCTACAGACCTGTCTCTAACCAGTTACAGGTGTCTCTCTGACCAGCTACAGACCTGTCTCTAACTAGCTATAGACCTGTCTCTAACCAGCTACAGACCTGTTTCTAACTAGTTACAGACCTGTCTCTAACCAGCTACAGACCTGTCTCTTACCAGTTACAGATGTCTCTCTGACCAGCTACAGACCTATCTCTAACCAGCTGTAGACCTGTTTCTAAACAGCTATAGACCTGTCTCTAACTAGCTACAGACCTGTCTCTGACCAGCTACAGACCTGTCTCTAACTAGCTACAGACCTGTCTCTAATTAGCTTCAGACCTGTCTCTAACCAGCTACAGAAATGTCTCTAACTAGCTATAGACCTGTCTCTAACTAGCTACAGATGTGTTTCTAACCAGCTACAGAGGTGTCTCTAACTAGCCATAGACCTGTCTCTAACCAGCTACAGACGTGTCTCTAACCAACTACAGACCTGTCTCTGACCAGTTACAGACGTGTCTCTGACCAGCTACAGACCTGTCTCTAACTAGCCATAGACCTGTCTCTAACCAGCTACAGACCTGTCTCTAACCAGTTACAGATGTCTCTCTGACCAGCTACAGACCTGTCTCTAACTAGCTATAGACCTGTCTCTAACCAGCTACAGACCTGTCTCTAACCAGTTACAGATGTCTCTCTGACCAGCTACAGACCTGTCTCTAACTAGCTATAGACCTGTCTCTAACCAGCTATAGACCTGTCTCTTACCAGTTATAGATGTCTCTCTGACCAGCTACAGACCTATCTCTAACCAGCTGTAGACCTGTTTCTAAACAGCTATAGACCTGTCTCTAACTACCTACAGACCTGTCTCTGACCAGCTAAAGACCTGTCTCTAACTAGCTACAGACCTGTCTCTAATTAGCTTCAGACCTGTCTCTAACCAGCTACAGAAATGTCTCTAACTAGCTATAGACCTGTCTCTAACTAGCTACAGACCTGTCTCTAACCAGCTACAGAGCTGTCTCTAACTAGCTATAGACCTGTCTCTAACCAGCTACAGAAATGTCTCTAACCAGCTATAGACCTGTCTCTAACTAGCTACAGACCTGTCTCTAACCAGCTACAGAGCTGTCTCTAACTAGCTATAGACCTGTCTCTAACCAACTACAGACCTGTCTCTAACCAGTTACAGACGTGTCTCTGACCAGCTACAGACCTGTTTCTAACTAGCTATAGACCTGTCTCTAACCAGCTACAGACCTGTCTCTAACCAGCTACAGACGTGTCTCTAAAGAGCTAAAGAAATGTCTCTAACTAGCTATAAACCTATCTCTAACCAGCTACAGACCTGTCTCTAACTAGCTATAGACCTGTCTAACCAGCTACAGACCTGGCTCTAACCAGCTACAGACGTGTCTCTAACCAGCTACAGACCTGTCTCTAACCAGCTACAGACCTGTCTCTAACTAGCTATAGACCTGTCTCTAACCAGCTACAGACCTGTCTCTAACTAGTGACAGACCTGTCTCTAACCAGCTACAGACCTGTCTCTGACCAGCTACAGACCTGTCTCTAACTAGCTACAGACCTGTCTCTAACCAGCTACAGACGTGTCTCTAACCAGCTACAGACCTGTCTCCAACTAGCTATAGACCTGTCTGTAACCAGCTAAAGACGTGTCTCTGACCAGCTACAGACGTATCTCTAACCAGCTACGGACCTGTCTCTAACTAGCAATAGACGTGTCTCTAACCAGCTACAGCCCTTTCTCTAACCAGCTACAGACCTGTCTCTAACCAGTTACAGATGTGTCTCTGACCAGCTACAGACCTGTCTCTAACTAGCTATAGACCTGTCTCTAACCAGCTACAGACCTGTCTCTAACTAGTTACAGACCTGTCTCTAACCAGCTACAGACCTGTCTATGACCAGCTACAGACCTGTCTCTAACTAGCTACAGACCTGTCTCTAACTAGCTTCAGACCTGTCTTTAACCAGCTACAGACGTGTCTCTAACCAGCTACAGACGTGTCTCTAACTAGCTATATACCTGTCTCTAGGCAGCTACAGACGTGTCTCGGACCAGCTAATGACCTGTCTCTAACTAGCTATAGACCGGTCTCTAACCAGCTACAGACGTGTCTCTGACCAGCTACATACCTGTCTCTAACTAGCTTCAGACCTGTCTCTAACCAGCTACAGAAATGTCTCTAACTAGCTATAGACCTGTCTCTAACCAGCTATAGAACTGTCTCTAACCAGCTACAAACCTATCTCTAACCAGCTACAGACCTGTGTCTAACCAGCTACAGACGCGTCTCTAACTAGCTACAAACCTGTCTCTACCTAGTTACAGACTTGTCTCTAACTAGCTATAGACCTGTCTCTAACTAGCTACAGACCTGTCTCTAACCAGCTATAGACCTGTCTCTAACCAGCTACAGACCTGTCTCTTACCAGTTACAGATGTCTCTCTGACCAGCTACAGACCTATCTCTAACCAGCTGTAGACCTGTTTCTAAACAGCTATAGACCTGTCTCTAACTAGCTACAGACCTGTCTCTGACCAGCTACAGACCTGTCTCTAACTAGCTACAGACCTGTCTCTAACCAGCTTCAGACCTGTCTCTAACCAGCTACAGAAATGTCTCTAACTAGCTATAGACCTGTCTCTAACTAGCTACAGACGTGTCTCTAACCAGCTACAGAGGTGTCTCTAACTAGCCATAGACCTGTCTCTAACCAGCTACAGACGTGTCTCTAACCAACTACAGACCTGTCTCTGACCAGTTACAGACGTGTCTCTGACCAGCTACAGACCTGTCTCTAACTAGCCATAGACCTGTCTCTAACCAGCTACAGACCTGTCTCTAACCAGTTACAGGTGTCTCTCTGACCAGCTACAGACCTGTCTCTAACTAGCTATAGACCTGTCTCTAACCAGCTACAGACCTGTTTCTAACTAGTTACAGACCTGTCTCTAACCAGCTACAGACCTGTCTCTTACCAGTTACAGATGTCTCTCTGACCAGCTACAGACCTATCTCTAACCAGCTGTAGACCTGTTTCTAAACAGCTATAGACCTGTCTCTAACTAGCTACAGACCTGTCTCTGACCAGCTACAGACCTGTCTCTAACTAGCTACAGACCTGTCTCTAATTAGCTTCAGACCTGTCTCTAACCAGCTACAGAAATGTCTCTAACTAGCTATAGACCTGTCTCTAACTAGCTACAGATGTGTTTCTAACCAGCTACAGAGGTGTCTCTAACTAGCCATAGACCTGTCTCTAACCAGCTACAGACGTGTCTCTAACCAACTACAGACCTGTCTCTGACCAGTTACAGACGTGTCTCTGACCAGCTACAGACCTGTCTCTAACTAGCCATAGACCTGTCTCTAACCAGCTACAGACCTGTCTCTAACCAGTTACAGATGTCTCTCTGACCAGCTACAGACCTGTCTCTAACTAGCTATAGACCTGTCTCTAACCAGCTACAGACCTGTCTCTAACCAGTTACAGATGTCTCTCTGACCAGCTACAGACCTGTCTCTAACTAGCTATAGACCTGTCTCTAACCAGCTATAGACCTGTCTCTTACCAGTTATAGATGTCTCTCTGACCAGCTACAGACCTATCTCTAACCAGCTGTAGACCTGTTTCTAAACAGCTATAGACCTGTCTCTAACTACCTACAGACCTGTCTCTGACCAGCTAAAGACCTGTCTCTAACTAGCTACAGACCTGTCTCTAATTAGCTTCAGACCTGTCTCTAACCAGCTACAGAAATGTCTCTAACTAGCTATAGACCTGTCTCTAACTAGCTACAGACCTGTCTCTAACCAGCTACAGAGCTGTCTCTAACTAGCTATAGACCTGTCTCTAACCAGCTACAGAAATGTCTCTAACCAGCTATAGACCTGTCTCTAACTAGCTACAGACCTGTCTCTAACCAGCTACAGAGCTGTCTCTAACTAGCTATAGACCTGTCTCTAACCAACTACAGACCTGTCTCTAACCAGTTACAGACGTGTCTCTGACCAGCTACAGACCTGTTTCTAACTAGCTATAGACCTGTCTCTAACCAGCTACAGACCTGTCTCTAACTAGTTACAGACCTGTCTCTTACCAGTTACAGATGTCTCTCTGACCAGCTACAGACCTATCTCTAACCAGCTGTAGACCTGTTTCTAAACAGCTATAGACCTGTCTCTAACTAGCTACAGACCTGTCTCTGACCAGCTACAGACCTGTCTCTAACTAGCTACAGACCTGTCTCTAACCAGCTTCAGACCTGTCTCTAACCAGCTACAGAAATGTCTCTAACTAGCTATAGACCTGTCTCTAACTAGCTACAGACGTGTCTCTAACCAGCTACAGAGGTGTCTCTAACTAGCCATAGACCTGTCTCTAACTAGCTATAGACCTGTCTAACCAGCTACAGACCTGGCTCTAACCAGCTACAGACGTGTCTCTAACCAGCTACAGACCTGTCTCTAACCAGCTACAGACCTGTCTCTAACTAGCTATAGACCTGTCTCTAACCAGCTAAAGACCTGTCTCTAACTAGTGACAGACCTGTCTCTAACCAGCTACAGACCTGTCTCTGACCAGCTACAGACCTGTCTCTAACTAGCTACAGAACTGTCTCTAACCAGCTACAGACGTGTCTCTAACCAGCTACAGACCTGTCTCCAACTAGCTATAGACCTGTCTCTAACCAGCTAAAGACGTGTCTCTGACCAGCTACAGACGTATCTCTAACCAGCTACGGACCTGTCTCAAACTAGCAATAGACGTGTCTCTAACCAGCTACAGCCCTTTCTCTAACCAGCTACAGACCTGTCTCTAACCAGTTACAGATGTGTCTCTGACCAGCTACAGACCTGTCTCTAACTAGCTATAGACCTGTCTCTAACCAGCTACAGACCTGTCTCTAACTAGTTACAGACCTGTCTCTAACCAGCTACAGACCTGTCTATGACCAGCTACAGACCTGTCTCTAACTAGCTACAGACCTGTCTCTAACTAGCTTCAGACCTGTCTTTGACCAGCTACAGACGTGTCTCTAACCAGCTACAGACCTGTCTCTAACTAGCTATAGACCTGTCTCTAGGCAGCTACAGACGTGTCTCTAACCAGCTACAGACCTGTCTCTAACCAGCTACAGACGTGTCTCTAACTAGCTATAGACCTGTCTCTAACCAGCTAAAGACCTGTCTCTAACTAGTGACAGACCTGTCTCTAACCAGCTACAGACCTGTCTCTGACCAGCTACAGACCTGTCTCTAACTAGCTACAGACCTGTCTCTAACCAGCTACAGACGTGTCTCTAACCAGCTACAGACCTGTCTCCAACTAGCTATAGACCTGTCTCTAACCAGCTAAAGACGTGTCTCTGACCAGCTACAGACGTATCTCTAACCAGCTACGGACCTGTCTCAAACTAGCAATAGACGTGTCTCTAACCAGCTACAGCCCTTTCTCTAACCAGCTACAGACCTGTCTCTAACCAGTTACAGATGTGTCTCTGACCAGCTACAGACCTGTCTCTAACTAGCTATAGACCTGTCTCTAACCAGCTACAGACCTGTCTCTAACTAGTTACAGACCTGTCTCTAACCAGCTACAGACCTGTCTATGACCAGCTACAGACCTGTCTCTAACTAGCTACAGACCTGTCTCTAACTAGCTTCAGACCTGTCTTTAACCAGCTACAGACGTGTCTCTAACCAGCTACAGACGTGTCTCTAACTAGCTATAGACCTGTCTCTAGGCAGCTACAGACGTGTCTCGAACCAGCTAATGACCTGTCTCTAACTAGCTATAGACCGGTCTCTAACCAGCTACAGACGTGTCTCTGACCAGCTACATACCTGTCTCTAACCAGCTACAGACGTGTCTCTAACCAGCTACAGACCTGTCTCTAACTAGCTATAGACCTGTTTCTAACCAGCTACAGACGTGTCTCTGACCAGCTACAGACCTGTCTCTAACTAGCTTCAGACCTTTCTCTAACCAGCTACAGAAATGTCTCTAACTAGCTATAGACCTGTCTCTAACCAGCTATAGAACTGTCTCTAACCAGCTACAAACCTATCTCTAACCAGCTACAGACCTGTGTCTAACCAGCTACAGACGCGTCTCTAACTAGCTACAACCCTGTCTCTACCTAGTTAAAGACTTGTCTCTAACTAGCTATAGACCTGTCTCTAACTAGCTACAGACCTGTCTCTAACCAGCTATAGACCTGTCTCTAACCAGCTACAGACCTGTCTCTAACTAGCTACAGACCTGTCTCTGTGCAGCTACAGATCTGTCTCTAACTAGCTACAAACGTGTCTCTAACTAGCTATAGACCTGTCTCTAACCAGCTACAGACGTGTCTCTGACCAGCTACAGACCTGTCTCTAACCAGCTACAGACGTGTCTCTAACCAGCTACAGACCTGTCTCTAACTAGCTATAGACCTGTCTCTAACCAGGTACAGATGTGTCTCTGATCAGCTACAGACCTATCTCTAACCAGCTATAGACCTGTCTCTAACCAGCTACAGACCTGTCTATGACCAGCTACAGACCTGTCTCTAACTAGCTACAGACCTGTCTCTAACCAGCTTCAGACCTGTCTTTAACCAGCTACAGACGTGTCTCTAACCAGCTACAGACCTGTCTCTAACTAGCTATAGACCTGTTTCTAACCAGCTACAGACGTGTCTCTGACCAGCTACAGACCTGTCTCTAACTAGCTTCAGACCTGTCTCTAACCAGCTACAGAAATGTCTCTAACTAGCTATAGACCTGTCTCTAACCAGCAACAGACCTGTCTCTAACCAGCTATAGAACTGTCTCTAACCAGCTACAGACGCGTCTCTAACTAGCTACAAACCTGTCTCTACCTAGTTACAGACTTGTCTCTAACTAGCTATAGACCTGTCTCTAACTAGCTACAGACCTGTCTCTAACCAGCTATAGACCTGTCTCTAACTAGCTACAGACCTGTCTCTGTGCAGCTACAGATCTGTCTCTAACTAGCTACAAACGTGTCTCTAACTAGCTATAGACCTGTCTCTAACCAGCTACAGACCTGTCTCTGACCAGCTACAGACCTGTCTCTAAACAGCTATAGACCTGTCTCTAACCAGCTACAGATGTGTCTCTGATCAGCTACAGACCTATCTCTAACCAGCTATAGACCTGTCTCTAACCAGCTACAGACCTGTCTCTAACCAGCTACAGACGTGTCTCTAACCAGCCACAGAAATGTCTCTAACTAGCTATAGACCTGTCTCTAACCAGCTACAGACGTGTCTCTAACCAGCTGCAGACCTGTCTCTAACCAGCTACAGACCTATCTCTAACCAGCTGTAGACCTGTCTCTTACTAGTTACAGACCTGTCTCTAACCAGCTACAGACCTGTCTCTAACCAGTTACAGATGTCTTTCTGACCAGCTACAGACCTGTCTCTAACTAGCTATAGACCTGTCTCTAACCAGCTACAGACCTGTTTCTAACTAGTTACAGACCTGTCTCTAACCAGCTACAGACCCGTCTCTAACCAGTTACAGATGTCTCTCTGACCAGCTACAGACCTTTCTCTAACCAGCTGTAGACCTTTCTCTTACTAGCTACAGACCTGTCTCTAACCAGCTACAGACGTGTCTCTAACCAGCTACAGACCTGTCTCTAACTAGCTATAGACCTGTCTCTAACCAGCTACAGACCTGTCTCTAACTAGTTACAGACCTGTCTCTAACCAGCTACAGACCTGTCTCTAACTAGCTTCAGACCTGTCTCTAACCAGCTACAGACGTGTCTCTAACCAGCTAATGACCTGTCTCTAACTAGCTATAGACCTGTCTCTAGCCAGCTACAAACGTGTCTCTAACCAGCTACTGACCTGTCTCTAACTAGCTATAGACCTGTCTCTAACCAGCTACAGACGTGTCTCTGACCAGCTACAGACCTGTCTCTAACCAGCTACAGACGTGTCTCTAACCAGCTACAGATCTGTCTCTAACAAGCTATAGACCTGTTTCTAACCAGCTACAGACATGTCTCTGACCAGCTACAGTCCTGTCTCTAACCAGCTACAGACCTGTCTCTAACTAGCTATAGACCTGTCTCTAACCAGCTACAGACCTGTCTCTAACCAGCTACAGACGTGTCTCTAAAGAGCTAAAGAAATGTCTCTAACTAGCTATAAACCTATCTCTAACCAGCTACAGACCTGTCTCTAACTAGCTATAGACCTGTCTAAACAAATACAGACCTGGCTCTAACCAGCTACAGACGTGTCTCTAACCAGCTACAGACCTGTCTCTAACCAGCTACAGACCTGTCTCTAACTAGCTATAGACCTGTCTCTAACCAGCTAAAGACCTGTCTCTAACTAGTGACAGACCTGTCTCTAACCAGCTACAGACCTGTCTCTGACCAGCTACAGACCTGTCTCTAACCAGCTGCAGACCTGTCTCCAACTAGCTATAGACCTGTCTCTAACCAGCTAAAGACGTGTCTCTGACCAGCTACAGACGTATCTCTAACCAGCTACAGACCTGTCTCTAACTAGCAATAGACGTGTCTCTAACCAGCTACAGCCCTTTCTCTAACCAGCTACAGACCTGTCTCTAACCAGTTACAGATGTGTCTCTGACCAGCTACAGAGCTGTCTCTAACTAGCTATAGACCTGTCTCTAACCAGCTACAGACGTGTCTCTTACTAGTTACAGACCTGTCTCTAACCAGCTACAGACCTGTCTATGACCAGCTACAGACCTGTCTCTAACTAGCTACAGACCTTTCTCTAACTAGCTTCAGACCTGTCTTTAAACAGCTACAGACCTGTCTCTAACCAGCTACAGACCTGTCTCTAACTAGTTATAGACCTGTCTCTAGGCAGCTACAGACGTTTCTCGAACCAGCTAATGACCTGTCTCTAACTAGCTATAGACAGGTCTCTAACCAGCTACAGACGTGTCTCTGACCAGCTACATACCTGTCTCTAACCAGCTACAGACGTGTCTCTAACCAGCTACAGACCTGTCTCTAACCAGCTATAGACCTGTTTCTAACCAGCTACAGACGTGTCTCTGACCAGCTACAGACCTGTCTCTAACTAGCTTCAGACCTGTCTCTAACCAGCTACAGAAATGTCTCTAACTAGCTATAGACCTGTCTCTAACCAGCAACAGACCTGTCTCTAACCAGCTATAGAACTGTCTCTAACCAGCTACAAACCTATCTCTAACCAGCTACAGACCTGTGTCTAACCAGCTACAGACGCGTCTCTAACTAGCTACAAACCTGTCTCTACCTAGTTACAGACTTGTCTCTAACTAGCTATAGACCTGTCTCTAACTAGCTACAGACCTGTCTCTAACCAGCTATAGACCTGTCTCTAACCAGCTACAGACCTGTCTCTAACTAGCTACAGACCTGTCTCTGTGCAGCTACAGATCTGTCTCTAACTAGCTACAAACGTGTCTCTAACTAGCTATAGACCTGTCTCTAACCAGCTACAGACCTGTCTCTGACCAGCTACAGACCTGTCTCTAACCAGCTACAGACGTGTCTCTAACCAGCTACAGACCTATCTCTAACTAGCTATAGACCTGTCTCTAACCAGCTACAGACCTGTCTCTAACTAGTTACAGACCTGTCTCTAACCAGCTACAGACCTGTCTCTAACCAGCTACAGACCTGTCTCTAACTAGCTTCAGACCTGTCTCTAACCAGCTACAGACGTGTCTCTAACCAGCTACAGACCTGTCTCTAACTAGCTATAGACCTGTCTCTAGCCAGCCACAAACGTGTCTCTAACCAGCTACTGACCTGTCTCTAACTAGCTATAAACCTGTCTCTAACCAGCTACAGACGTGTCTCTGACCAGCTACAGACCTGTCTCTAACCAGCTACAGACGTGTCTCTAACCAGCTACAGATCTGTCTCTAACAAGCTATAGACCTGTTTCTAACCAGCTACAGACATGTCTCTGACCAGCTACAGTCCTGTCTCTAACCAGCTACAGACCTGTCTCTAACTAGCTATAGACCTGTCTCTAACCAGCTACAGACCTGTCTCTAACCAGCTACAGACGTGTCTCTAAAGAGCTAAAGAAATGTCTCTAACTAGCTATAAACCTATCTCTAACCAGCTACAGACCTGTCTCTAACTAGCTATAGACCTGTCTAACCAGCTACAGACCTGGCTCTAACCAGCTACAGACGTGTCTCTAACCAGCTACAGACCTGTCTCTAACCAGCTACAGACCTGTCTCTAACTAGCTATAGACCTGTCTCTAACCAGCTAAAGACCTGTCTCTAACTAGTGACAGACCTGTCTCTAACCAGCTACAGACCTGTCTCTGACCAGCTACAGACCTGTCTCTAACTAGCTACAGACCTGTCTCTAACCAGCTACAGACGTGTCTCTAACCAGCTACAGACCTGTCTCCAACTAGCTATAGACCTGTCTCTAACCAGCTAAAGACATGTCTCTGACCAGCTACAGACGTATCTCTAACCAGCTACGGACCTGTCTCAAACTAGCAATAGACGTGTCTCTAACCAGCTACAGCCCTTTCTCTAACCAGCTACAGACCTGTCTCTAACCAGCTACAGCCCTTTCTCTAACCAGCTACAGACCTGTCTCTAACCAGTTACAGATGTGTCTCTGACCAGCTACAGACCTGTCTCTAACTAGCTATAGACCTTTCTCTAACCAGCTACAGACCTGTCTCTAACTAGTTACAGACCTGTCTCTAACCAGCTACAGACCTGTCTATGACCAGCTACAGACCTGTCTCTAACTAGCTACAGACCTGTCTCTAACTAGCTTCAGACCTGTCTTTAACCAGCTACAGACGTGTCTCTAACCAGCTACAGACCTGTCTCTAACTAGCTATAGACCTGTCTCTATGCAGCTACAGACGTGTCTCGAACCAGCTAATGACCTGTCTCTAACTAGCTATAGACCGGTCTCTAACCAGCTACAGACGTGTCTCTGACCAGCTACATACCTGTCTCTAACCAGCTACAGACGTGTCTCTAACCAGCTACAGACCTGTCTCTAACTAGCTATAGACCTGTTTCTAACCAGCTACAGACGTGTCTCTGACCAGCTACAGACCTGTCTCTAACTAGCTTCAGACCTGTCTCTAACCAGCTACAGAAATGTCTCTAACTAGCTATAGACCTGTCTCTAACCAGCTATAGAACTGTCTCTAACCAGCTACAAACCTATCTCTAACCAGCTACAGACCTGTGTCTAACCAGCTACAGACGCGTCTCTAACTAGCTACAAACCTGTCTCTACCTAGTTACAGACTTGTCTCTAACTAGCTATAGACCTGTCTCTAACTAGCTACAGACCTGTCTCTAACCAGCTATAGACCTGTCTCTAACCAGCTACAGACCTGTCTCTGTGCAGCTACAGATCTGTCTCTAACTAGCTACAAACGTGTCTCTAACTAGCTATAGACCTGTCTCTAACCAGCTACAGACGTGTCTCTGACCAGCTACAGACCTGTCTCTAACCAGCTACAGACGTGTCTCTAACCAGCTACAGACCTGTCTCTAACTAGCTATAGACCTGTCTCTAACCAGCTACAGATGTGTCTCTGATCAGCTACAGACCTATCTCTAACCAGCTATAGACCTGTCTCTAACCAGCTACAGACCTGTCTATGACCAGCTACAGACCTGTCTCTAACTAGCTACAGACCTGTCTCTAACTAGCTTCAGACCTGTCTTTAACCAGCTACAGACGTGTCTCTAACCAGCTACAGACCTGTCTCTAACTAGCTATAGACCTGTCTCTAGGCAGCTACAGACGTGTCTCGAACCAGCTAATGACCTGTCTCTAACTAGCTATAGACCGGTCTCTAACCAGCTACAGACGTGTCTCTGACCAGCTACATACCTGTCTCTAACCAGCTACAGACCTGTCTCTAACTAGCTATAGACCTGTTTCTAACCAGCTACAGACGTGTCTCTGACCAGCTACAGACCTGTCTCTAACTAGCTTCAGACCTGTCTCTAACCAGCTACAGAAATGTCTCTAACTAGCTATAGACCTGTCTCTAACCAGCAACAGACCTGTCTCTAACCAGCTATAGAACTGTCTCTAACCAGCTACAGACGCGTCTCTAACTAGCTACAAACCTGTCTCTACCTAGTTACAGACTTGTCTCTAACTAGCTATAGACCTGTCTCTAACTAGCTACAGACCTGTCTCTAACCAGCTATAGACCTGTCTCTAACCAGCTACAGACCTGTCTCTAATGTGGTGGTGAGCACACATGGGTGTCATGTGGCTCAGGTTGGCCCCTCCCTGCTAATCAGCAGGTACCTATAAGACACCTGCTGACTTTCTTCTCTGCTGGCTGATTCTGTGTTGGTGGTGGTGACTGGCTGCCCTCTGTGCTCTTCCTCCTGGCTTGGTTTTACTCAGGGTGATCCACCTGCTGCTGTTTTTGATTTGGCATAATTTTATTGTAGTCTCTTTTAATGAGTTCTGTTTGTTTCTTTTGCTTTAGTTTTGTAAGTTGATTTTTCTTTTGTTTGTTTCCTTTAGGCAGCTGAGAACCATTTGGTGGATGGGCTAGGCACCCGTGGTTGGGGACCCTCACGTTTGGTTTGGTTTGTTTGATGCACTGGGCATAGGAGGGCTCCACAGTTAGTTTGCAGTGAAGTGTGATTGTATTTATAAGGTAAGAGGTGACAACACACCGGGACACTCCTTCCCTGTAGGCTGCCCTCCACTGGTGGTCCCAGCTGGCCTGGTTGCTTTGGTTTATATAGTTATTTGCTTTTAAATAGGTCTTAACAGTGGGTTTTATACGCTGTTAATTTTAGCTTTTAAATTTTTGTATTAAATCGTTTAAACTCCCTCCCACGTCTCTTATTTCAACAGGAGCGACCCTGCATTTATTTCCTGGAGCCCTGTGCCCCAGGTGGTGTTGTCTGGCATTAGTATTAAATAAAAGTTAACTTTCTCATTTTACCTTTTGTTGTCCAGTTATATTTGTTAAGGCCTTACCACTCTACCACATTCTGGCGTTGTCGGCAGGATCTCCTAAAAAGAGACGTGTGGGGGTTTTTGTCTTTAAGGTTTTAGTAAGTTGTTTTTAGTTTAGTTTTTGCCAAAACAGCAGCAGGTCTTGCAGATTCTGGAGCTTGGCCTACTGGCACAACTAAATGGCAGAGGAGATTGCACATCTGAAGGAGCTGGTTCAGCAACTGCAAGCTGAGAACCGACAGCTTCGTCAAGACCAAGATGCAACTCAAGCAGGGACAAGTGACTCTTCAGCAAGGTCTTTAGGACCTGTCCAGTCTGAGGCCCCTGTTCCAGCTATGGAAAGACTGATCTATCTTCCCAGAGATAGGAAGTGCCCAGTATTCAGGGGCAGAACTGGACTTGGATTGGCTGAGTGGGTTGAAGAGGTGGAGTCTTGTTTTCGTTCCAGGAACTTTTCATCCATTGAAAAAGCATTTTTCCTCTACGACCATTTAGAAGGAGAGGCCAGAAACGAGATCAAGTATCGCTCCCGGGTGGAGCGAGAGGATCCAGAAACTATTCTTGCCATTTTGCAGGAGTTGTATGGGTGTGCGAGGTCCTACGTGTCTTTGCAGGAGGACTTCTTTTCTAGGAAACAACAAGATGATGAAACTCTGCAAGAATATTCACATGCACTGATGTGTTTAATGGAAAGAGTAGCTTGAAAGACCCCCAATGGTGTTTTAAACAAAGATGTGCTACTTAGAGATCAGTTTGTGGAGCATGTGTCTGATTGTTCTCTTCGCAGAGAGTTGAAGCAGTATGTCCATACACACTGTGACGCCACCCTGATAGATGTTCGCACTGAGGCAATCAGGTGGGAGCAAGAAGGTATGCCAGGCGGTGGGAGAGGTAGAAGTTATTCGGTCCCTTCTGCTATTGGTTTTCAGCAAACTGTTCAGAGGTGTCAGCCCAGTCATGGTTACCACAACCAACCACCAGGTAACCTGTCTAGTAAGTCTGAGCTAAATGAGTTAAAGGAAATGCTCAGAAAGCAACAAGAGCAGCTGAACCAGTTAAGTCAGACTATTGCAGCAATTAATCTTGCCCCTAGTCATCGGCCAAGGCATCCTAATAAAACATTTATTTGTAGACGATGTAAGCAACCTGGTCATTTTGCAAGAGAATGTAGTAGCCAGCAGGTGGTTCCACAACAGTCAATGTCTAGAACTGTAGTTGCTGATAACCTGGGTGATGCACAGGAGCAGGGAAACTCTTACCCCCTGGACTGTTGAGCCAAAGTTCAGGTGGGGCCTCTGCAGGCTCAGAACCCATCCCCGCTTCTGAGAATTTGGTCTCTGCTTGTCCCTGTTTAACTGTACTCATGGGTGGGGTTGAGGTTCCATGTCTGGTGGACACTGGGTCAATGGTGTCCACCATAACTGAGGGTTTCTTCATGAGGAACTTTGAACCCTGGGGACCAGATAAGCTCCGCTCCTGCAATTGGTTGCGGCTGAGTGCAGCTAATGGGCTGGCAATTCCTTACATTGGTTACCTTGAGCTAGATGTGCAGCTCTGTGGTAAAGAGGTAGCCAAGCGAGGGGTGCTGGTGGTTAAGGACTCAAATGATTCAGCTGCAGTTCCAGCAGTACTAGGAATGAACATAATTAAGGAATGTTACCATGAACTCTTTGTTGAACATGGCCAAGCTCTTTTTGAGTCACAAAATGTACTGCAGGCCCCTGTCTCCATTCAGCATGCTCTTCAGCATTGTCATCAAGTAAAGGTTAATATCTACCCAGATTACTCTGGACAAGTGAAGGTCAAAGGGGGACGTGTGTGTAGAATACCTGGAGGCACTTTGAAAATTGTTGTGGCCTCTTGTCATAAATGCAATGCAGTGGATGATGTCCTGTTTGAACCACTTGTCACTGGTATACCTTCAGGGCTCTTGGCATCCCCAGCACTGTTACGGGTTAACAGAGGAACAGTCTATATCCCAATTGTCAATGTAGGGACCCAAGATGTTGTGCTGTATCCTCGAACTGTCCTTGGTACAATAAGTACTGCTCATCTTGTCAGCTCCCCAGTTGGTCTTCAGGAGGGTGAGGTTACTGCTACAGTGGCTTCTCATTCAGTAAACGGCTCAGTTGAAGACAGAATTGACACAGTTGATCTAACGGCCCTTGAGCAACAAGAACGACATCAGGTGAGGTCCCTGTTAAAAAAATACCATAGTGTGTTTTCAGCTCATGATGGCGATATAGGCTGTACTAACCTGATCTCCCACGATATTCCTTTATTGGATGAGGTACCAGTGCGTCAGCGTTTCCGACGCATCCCCCCTTCAGATTATGAAGCGGCAAAGGCCCACATTCGTCAACTTCTTGAAGCACAGGTTATCAGGGAAAGTAGCAGCCCCTATGCCTCTCCGATTGTGCTGGTCAAAAAGAAAGATGGCAGCCTTCGGCTATGTGTGGACTATCGTCTCCTGAACAGCAAAACACGAAAGGATGCGTTTCCCTTACCACGCATTGAGGAGTCACTTGATGTGTTGTCAGGAGCTCGGTGGTTTTCTACTCTGGATTTGGCTGCAGGGTATAATCAAGTACCAGTCACTGAAACGGACAAAGCAAAGACTGCCTTCTGTACACCATTTGGCCTCTTTGAATGGAACAGGATGCCTTTTGGGCTATGCAATGCCCCAAGTACATTTCAAAGATTAATGGAGAGGATCTTTGGAGACCAGCACTGTCAGTCCTTATTGCTGTACCTGGATGATGTTGTTGTTTTCTCTTCCACTGTAGAGGAACATGTGAGCCGTTTGGATGCTGTACTGGGTCGCCTGCAGAAAGAGGGTCTCAAGGCAAAGCTAGAAAAATGCGCCTTTTTCAAAACGGAGGTGAGCTACTTGGGTCATGTTATTTCTCAGCATGGTGTTTCAACAGACCCTGGTAAGATAGAAGCAGTGTCCAAATGGAAAAGACCTAACACTGTGTCCGAGCTGCGTTCCTTCTTAGGATTCGCCAGCTACTACAGACGTTTCATTGAAGGATTTGCCAAGTTGGCAGCCCCCTTGCATCGTCTAGTAGCTGGGCAAACTGGAACAAAGTCTCGAAAGCCTGCAGGAAGTCCCCTATCTGCAGCATGGACAGAGGAACATGAGCGCAGCTTTGAAGACCTTAAAAGGAGGTTAGTGTCCGCTCCTGTCCTGGCTTATGCAGACTTTTCCTTGCCCTTTATTCTAGAGGTGGATGCCAGCTATAATGGACTTGGTGCTGTTCTCTCCCAAGAACAGGATGGCAAAATCAGACCAGTAGCCTACGCTAGTCGTGGCCTGAGGCCCACAGAACGCAATATGAATAACTACAGTTCCATGAAGTTGGAATTTCTGGCCCTTAAGTGGGCTATGACTGAGAAGTTCCGGGATTATTTGATGGGTCAAAAATGTGTGGTTTACACAGATAACAATCCCCTCAGTCACCTCTCCACTGCAAAGCTAGGTGCAACTGAACAGCGGTGGACTGCACAGCTGGCAACATTCGATTTCATCATAAAGTATAAGCCTGGTCTAAACAACAAGAATGCTGATGCTCTCTCCAGGCAACACCCTGCACCTGCAAGTACATCGGAGATTGTAACCTCTGGTATTCAGGTCCCAGACACTGTAAAACGGACAGCTAATTTTAATCAGAACTGTGGGGCCACTCAAGCTGTCATCTCTGCCTTTCCTTGTCATACCCAGTCAGATTTGTGTGCATTACAGGAGGCTGACCCCACTATCAAGACATTCCTGGAGTTCTGGTCAAGGAAGCGAGGTCCTGATGCAGCAGAACGTCGGCAGGTCACCAAGAATGTTTTAGTCCTTATTCGACAGTGGGATCGAATTGTGGTGCAAGATGGTGTGCTTTATCGTCGAGTGTGTGACCCAGAGGGACAAGAGCACTTACAGCTGGTACTGCCTACATCACTACAAAGCCAGGTACTGCATCAGTTACATGATGAACATGGACATCAGGGTGTAGAGCGAACCACTGACTTGGTCCGGCGGCGTTGCTACTGGCCGGGAATGCATCAAGACATCAAGCAGTGGTGCCAGAAATGTGAACGCTGCCAGGTGGCTAAAGACACTCAACCAGTTGCACATGCATATATGGGTCATCTGCTTGCATCCCGCCCAAATCAAATTCTTGCCATTGACTTTACCATATTGGAGCCTGCAAGGAATGGGATGGAAAATGTGTTGATTATGACGGATGTCTTTTCTAAGTTTACCCAAGCCATCCCAACTCATGACCAGACAGCAGTGACTGTTGCCAAGGTGCTGGTAAATGACTGGTTTTGTAAGTTTGGGGTGCCAAGTCGTATCCATTCTGATCAGGGGCGAAATTTTGAGAGCCGCCTCATTCAACAGCTTTGCCAGATCTATGGGATAGAGAAAAGTCGGACTACCCCATATCATCCTGCTGGTAATGGCCAGTGTGAGCGGTTTAATAGGACACTGCATAATCTTCTCCGCACACTGCCTGTTACCAAGAAGAGGGATTGGTCATGCTATCTCTCATCACTTACCTTCTCATACAACACCACTGCACATCAGTCTACAGGAGAGTCGCCATTCTTCCTGATGTTTGGTGCAGACCCCCAGCTGCCAGTGGATTTTCTTCTGGGTCAAGTAACAGAACCAAGTGCTGGCACTGTACACGAGTGGATAGTGGAACATCAGACAAGACTATACCACGCCTTTGAGGGGGTCACACAACATCTGGAAGCTAAGGCCCAGCTGCGCAAGGAGCACTATGATAAAAAGGTACGAAGTTCTCCATTGCAGGAAGGTCAGCTGGTCTACATGAAGGATGTCCAGTTCAGAGGTCGCCATAAAATCAGAGATGTCTGGAGCCCTGTGGAATATAAGGTGTTGCGAGCCCCGGCAACAGAAGGATCAGTGTACACCATTGCACCTCTTGACAACCCTACTAAGGTAAAACACATTCACCGCTCACTGCTAAAGTGTAAACTGACTTCTGCTGGTTGTCATGTGAGTGAAGAATTGCAGTCAGAAGAACCTGATTCTTTGGGAGAATCTACGGTGGATGGTGAATGGTTTGGTGTGATCCCTGGTCCAACTGCAGAGGTTCAACGCAGTTCACCGCCTCAGCTCCCCTCATCACAAGCAAGGGCAGCCTATTCTGTAGAACTTGCAGATACAGCCATTCCCTCATCAGATGGACAGCCCCCCCTGAGAAGGTCCACTCGTTCAACGGCCGGGAGACATACAAATCCTCATAACCTGCCTCAGACAGCAAGGAGTAGGGCAATAGGGGCTGCTGATTCCCAGGTATCAGGGTCTGTTTCTTTGATTTTTAGACCATGGCAGTAATCGTCGGGGCGCCGATTCAAATCGGTGGGGTAGATTGTGGTGGTGAGCACACATGGGTGTCATGTGGCTCAGGTTGGCCCCTCCCTGCTAATCAGCAGGTACCTATAAGACACCTGCTGATTTTCTTCTCTGCTGGCTGATTCTGTGTTGGTGGTGGTGACTGGCTGCCCTCTGTGCTCTTCCTCCTGGCTTGGTTTTACTCAGGGTGATCCACCTGCTGCTGTTTTTGATTTGGCATAATTTTATTGTAGTCTCTTTTAATGAGTTCTGTTTGTTTCTTTTGCTTTAGTTTTGTAAGTTGATTTTTCTTTTGTTTGTTTCCTTTAGGCAGCTGAGAACCATTTGGTGGATGGGCTAGGCACCCGTGGTTGGGGACCCTCACGTTTGGTTTGGTTTGTTTGATGCACTGGGCATAGGAGGGCTCCACAGTTAGTTTGCAGTGAAGTGTGATTGTATTTATAAGGTAAGAGGTGACAACACACCGGGACACTCCTTCCCTGTAGGCTGCCCTCCACTGGTGGTCCCAGCTGGCCTGGTTGCTTTGGTTTATATAGTTATTTGCTTTTAAATAGGTCTTAACAGTGGGTTTTATACGCTGTTAATTTTAGCTTTTAAAGTTTTGTATTAAATCGTTTAAACTCCCTCCCACGTCTCTTATTTCAACAGGAGCGACCCTGCATTTATTTCCTGGAGCCCTGTGCCCCAGGTGGTGTTGTCTGGCATTAGTATTAAATAAAAGTTAACTTTCTCATTTTACCTTTTGTTGTCCAGTTATATTTGTTAAGGCCTTACCACTCTACCACACTAACTAGCTACAGACCTGTCTCTGTGCAGCTACAGATCTGTCTCTAACTAGCTACAAACGTGTCTCTAACTAGCTATAGACCTGTCTCTAACCAGCTACAGACGTGTCTCTGACCAGCTACAGACCTGTCTCTAAACAGCTACAGACGTGTCTCTAACCAGCTACAGACCTGTCTCTAACTAGCTATAGACCTGTCTCTAACCAGCTACAGATGTGTCTCTGATCAGCTACAGACCTATCTCTAACCAGCTATAGACCTGTCTCTAACCAGCTACAGACCTGTCTCTAACCAGCTACAGACGTGTCTCTAACCAGCCACAGAAATGTCTCTAACTAGCTATAGACCTGTCTCTAACCAGCTACAGACGTGACTCTGACCAGCTACAGACCTGTCTCTAAACAGCTACAGACCTGTCTCTAACTAGCTACAGACCTGTCTCTAACTAGCTTCAGACCTGTTTCTAACCAGCTGTAGACCTGTTTCTAAACAGCTATAGACCTGTCTCTAACCAGCTACAGACCTGTCTCTAACCAGCTACAGAAATGTCTCTAACTAGCTATAGACCTGTCTCTAACCAGCTACAGACTTGTCTCTAACCAGCTACAGAGCTGTCTCTAACTAGCTATAGACCTGTCTCTAACCAGCTACAGACCTGTCTCTGACCAGCTACAGACCTGTCTCTAACCAGCGACAGACGTGTCTCTAACCAGCTACAGACCTGTCTCTAACTAGCTATAGACCTGTCTCTAACCAGCTATAGACGTGTCTCTGACCAGCTACAGACCTATCTCTAACTAGCTACAGACCTGTCTCTAACTAGTTACAGACCTGTCTCTATCTAGCTATAGACCTGTCTCTAACTAGCAACAGACCTGTCTCTAACCAGCTACAGGCCTGTCTCTAACCAGCTGTAGACCTGTCTCTAACCAGCTACAGACCTGTCTCTAACCAGCTATAGACCTGTGTCTAACCAGCTACAGACGTGTCTCTAACCAGCTACAGACCTGTCTCTAACTAGCTACAGACCTATCTCTAACCAGCTATAGAAATGTCTCTAACCAGCTATAGACCTGTCTCTAACCAGCTACAGACTGTCTCTAACTAGTTACAGACCTGTCTCTAACTAGCTATAGAGCTGTCTCTAACTAGCTACCGACCTTTCTCTAGCCAGCTACAGGCCTGTCTCTAACCAGCTATAGACCTGTTTCTAAGCAGCTATAGACCTGTCTCTAACCAGCTACAGACCTGTCTCTAACCAGCTATAGACCTGTCTCTAACTAGCTACAGACCTTTCTCTGACCAGCTACAGATCTGTCTCTAACTAGCTACAAACGTGTCTCTAACTAGCTACAGACCTGTCTCTAACTAGCTTCAGACCTGTCTCTAACCAGCTACAAACATGTCTCTAACCAGCTACAGACCTGTCTCTAACTAGCTATAGACCTGTCTCTAACCAGCTACAGACGTGTCTCCAACTAGCTACAGACCTGTCTCTAACTAGCTACAGACCTGTCTCTAACCAGCTACAGACATGTCTCTAACCAGCTACAGACCTATCTCTAACCAGCTGTAGACCTTTCTCTAACTAGCTACAGACCTGTCTCTAACCAGCTACAGACGTGTCTCTAACCAGTTACAAACATGTCTCTAACTAGCTACAGATCTGTCTCTAACTAGCTACAAACGTGTCTCTAACTAGCTATAGACCTGTCTCTAACCAGCTACAGACATGTCTCTGACCAGCTACAGACCTGTCTCTAACCAGCTACAGACGTGTCTCTAACCAGCTACAGACCTGTCTCTAACTAGCTATAGACCTGTCTCTAACCAGCTACAGATGTGTCTCTGATCAGCTACAGACCTATCTCTAACCAGCTATAGACCTGTCTCTAACCAGCTACAGACCTGTCTCTAACCAGCTACAGACGTGTCTCTAACCAGCCACAGAAATGTCTCTAACTAGCTATAGACCTGTCTCTAACCAGCTACAGACCTGTCTCTAACCAGCTGCAGACCTGTCTCTAACCAGCTACAGACCTATCTCTAACCAGCTGTAGACCTGTCTCTTACTAGTTACAGACCTGTCTCTAACCAGCTACAGACCTGTCTCTAACCAGTTACAGATGTCTTTCTGACCAGCTACAGACCTGTCTGTAACTAGCTATAGACCTGTCTCTAACTAGCTATAGACCTGTCTCTAACCAGCTACAGACCTGTTTCTAACTAGTTAGAGACCTGTCTCTAACCAGCTACAGACCTGTCTCTAACCAGTTACAGATGTCTCTCTGACCAGCTACAGACCTATCTCTAACCAGCTGTAGACCTTTCTCTAACTAGCTACAGACCTGTCTCTAACCAGCTACAGACGTGTCTCTAACCAGCTACAGACCTGTCTCTAACTAGTTACAGACATGTCTCTAACTAGTTACAGACCTGTCTCTATCTAGCTATAGATCTGTCTCTAACTAGCTACAGACCTGTCTCTAACCAGCTACAGGCCTGTCTCTAACCAGCTGTAGACCTGTCTCTAACTAGTTACAGACCGGTCTCTCACCAGCTATAGACCTGTGTCTAACCAGCTACAGACGTGTCTCTAACCAGCTACAGACCTGTCTCTAACTAGCTACAGACCTATCTCTAACCAGCTATAGAAATGTCTCTAACCAGCTACAGACCTGTCTCTAACCAGCTATAGAACTGTCTCTAACCAGCTACAGACCTGTCTCTAACCAGCTACAGACGTGTCTCTAACTAGCTACAGACCTGTCTCTAACTAGTTACAGACCTGTCTCTAACTAGCTATAGACCTGTCTCTAACTAGCTATAGACCTGTCTCTAAACAGCTATAGACGTGTCTCTGACCAGCTACAGACCTATCTCTAACTAGCTACAGACCTGTCTCTAACTAGTTACAGACCTGTCTCTATCTAGCTATAGACCTGTCTCTAACTAGCAACAGACCTGTCTCTAACCAGCTACAGGCCTGTCTCTAACCAGCTGTAGACCTGTCTCTAACCAGCTACAGACCTGTCTCTAACCAGCTATAGACCTGTGTCTAACCAGCTACAGACGTGTCTCTAACCAGCTACAGACCTGTCTCTAACTAGCTACAGACCTATCTCTAACCAGCTATAGAAATGTCTCTAACCAGCTATAGACCTGTCTCTAACCAGCTACAGACTGTCTCTAACTAGTTACAGACCTGTCTCTAACTAGCTATAGAGCTGTCTCTAACTAGCTACCGACCTTTCTCTAGCCAGCTACAGGCCTGTCTCTAACCAGCTATAGACCTGTTTCTAAGCAGCTATAGACCTGTCTCTAACCAGCTACAGACCTGTCTCTAACCAGCTATAGACCTGTCTCTAACTAGCTACAGACCTTTCTCTGACCAGCTACAGATCTGTCTCTAACTAGCTACAAACGTGTCTCTAACTAGCTACAGACCTGTCTCTAACTAGCTTCAGACCTGTCTCTAACCAGCTACAAACATGTCTCTAACCAGCTACAGACCTGTCTCTAACTAGCTATAGACCTGTCTCTAACCAGCTACAGACGTGTCTCCAACTAGCTACAGACCTGTCTCTAACTAGCTACAGACCTGTCTCTAACCAGCTACAGACATGTCTCTAACCAGCTACAGACCTATCTCTAACCAGCTGTAGACCTTTCTCTAACTAGCTACAGACCTGTCTCTAACCAGCTACAGACGTGTCTCTAACCAGTTACAAACATGTCTCTAACTAGCTACAGATCTGTCTCTAACTAGCTACAAACGTGTCTCTAACTAGCTATAGACCTGTCTCTAACCAGCTACAGACATGTCTCTGACCAGCTACAGACCTGTCTCTAACCAGCTACAGACGTGTCTCTAACCAGCTACAGACCTGTCTCTAACTAGCTATAGACCTGTCTCTAACCAGCTACAGATGTGTCTCTGATCAGCTACAGACCTATCTCTAACCAGCTATAGACCTGTCTCTAACCAGCTACAGACCTGTCTCTAACCAGCTACAGACGTGTCTCTAACCAGCCACAGAAATGTCTCTAACCAGCTATAGACCTGTCTCTAACCAGCTACAGACCTGTCTCTAACCAGCTGCAGACCTGTCTCTAACCAGCTACAGACCTATCTCTAACCAGCTGTAGACCTGTCTCTTACTAGTTACAGACCTGTCTCTAACCAGCTACAGACCTGTCTCTAACCAGTTACAGATGTCTTTCTGACCAGCTACAGACCTGTCTGTAACTAGCTATAGACCTGTCTCTAACTAGCTATAGACCTGTCTCTAACCAGCTACAGACCTGTTTCTAACTAGTTAGAGACCTGTCTCTAACCAGCTACAGACCTGTCTCTAACCAGTTACAGATGTCTCTCTGACCAGCTACAGACCTATCTCTAACCAGCTGTAGACCTTTCTCTAACTAGCTACAGACCTGTCTCTAACCAGCTACAGACGTGTCTCTAACCAGCTACAGACCTGTCTCTAACTAGTTACAGACATGTCTCTAACTAGTTACAGACCTGTCTCTATCTAGCTATAGATCTGTCTCTAACTAGCTACAGACCTGTCTCTAACCAGCTACAGGCCTGTCTCTAACCAGCTGTAGACCTGTCTCTAACTAGTTACAGACCGGTCTCTCACCAGCTATAGACCTGTGTCTAACCAGCTACAGACGTGTCTCTAACCAGCTACAGACCTGTCTCTAACTAGCTACAGACCTATCTCTAACCAGCTATAGAAATGTCTCTAACCAGCTACAGACCTGTCTCTAACCAGCTATAGAACTGTCTCTAACCAGCTACAGACCTGTCTCTAACCAGCTACAGACGTGTCTCTAACTAGCTACAGACCTGTCTCTAACTAGTTACAGACCTGTCTCTAACTAGCTATAGACCTGTCTCTAACTAGCTACCGACCTGTCTCTAGCCAGCTACAGGCCTGTCTCTAACCAGCTATAGACCTGTTTCTAAGCAGCTATAGACCTGACTCTAACCAGCTACAGACCTGTCTCTAACTAGCTTCAGACCTGTCTCTAACCAGCTACAAACATGTCTCTAACCAGCTACAGACCTGTCTCTAACTAGCTATAGACCTGTCTCTAACCAGCTACAGACGTGTCTCCAACTAGCTACAGACCTGTCTCTAACTAGCTACAGACCTGTCTCTAACCAGCTACAGACATGTCTCTAACCAGCTACAGACCTATCTCTAACCAGCTGTAGACCTTTCTCTAACTAGCTACAGACTTGTCTCTAACCAGCTACAGACGTGTCTCTAACCAGTTATAGACATGTCTCTAACTAGCTACAGACCTGTCTCTGACCAGCTACAGACCTGTCTCTAACCAGCTACAGTCCTGTCTCTAACCAGCTATAGACCTGTTTCTAAGCAGCTATAGACCTGTCTCTAACTAGCTACAGACCTATCTCTAACCAGCTATAGAAATGTCTCTAACCAGCTACAGACCTGTCTCTAACCAGCTATAGACCTGTCTCTAACCAGCTACAGACCGGTCTCTAACCAACTACAGACCTGTCTCTAACTAGCTACAGACCTGTCTCTAACTAGTTACAGACCTGTCTCTAACTAGCTATAGACCTGTCTCTAACTAGCTACAGACATGTCTCTAACCAGCTACAGGCCTGTCTCTAACCAGCTATAGACCTGTTTCTAAGCAGCTATAGACCTGTCTCTAACCAGCTACAGACCTGTCTCTAACCAGCTATAGACCTGTCTCTAACTAGCTACAGACCTTTCTCTGACCAGCTACAGATCTGTCTCTAACTAGCTACATACGTGTCTAACTAGCTACAGACCTGTCTCTAACTAGCTTCAGACCTGTCTCTAACCAGCTACAAACGTGTCTCTAACCAGCTACAGACCTGTCTCTAACTAGCTATAGACCTGTCTCTAACCAGCTACAGACGTGTCTCCAACTAGCTACAGACCTGTCTCTAACCAGCTACAGACATGTCTCTAACCAGCTACAGACCTATCTCTAACCAGCTGTAGACCTTTCTCTAACCAGCTATAGACCTGTCTCTAACCAGCTACAGACGTGTCTCTAACCAGCTACAGACATGTCTCTAACTAGCTACAGACCTGTCTCTAACCAGCTACAGACCTGTCTCTAACCAGCTATAGACCTGTCTCTAACCAGCTACAGACCTGTCTCTAACCAGCTACAGGCCTGTCTCTAACCAGCTGTAGGCCTGTCTCTAACTAGTTATAGACCTGTCTCTAACCAGCTACAGACCTGTCTCTAGCCAGCTATAGACCTGTGTCTAACCAGCTACAGACGTGTCTCTAACCAGCTATAGACCTGTCTCTAACCAGCTATAGACCTGTCTCTAACTAGTTACAGACCTGTCTCTAACCAGCTACAGACCGGTCTCTAACCAGCTATAGACCTGTGTCTAACCAGCTACAGACCTGTCTCTAACTAGCTACAGACCTGTCTCTGACCAGCTACAGATGTGTCTCTAGCCAGCTACAGACCTGTATCTAACCAGCTATAGACCTGTCTCTAACCAGCTACAGACCGGTCTCTAACCAGCTACAGACCTGTCTCTAACTAGCTACAGACCTGTCTCTAACTAGTTACAGACCTGTCTCTAACTAACTATAGACCTGTCTCTAACTAGCTACAGACATGTCTCTAACCAGCTACAGGCCTGTCTCTAACCAGCTATAGACCTGTTTCTAAGCAGCTATAGACCTGTCTCTAACCAGCTACAGACCTGTCTCTAACCAGCTATAGACCTGTCTCTAACTAGCTACAGACCTTTCTCTGACCAGCTACAGATCTGTCTCTAACTAGCTACATACGTGTCTAACTAGCTACAGACCTGTCTCTAACTAGCTTCAGACCTGTCTCTAACCAGCTACAAACGTGTCTCTAACCAGCTACAGACCTGTCTCTAACTAGCTATAGACCTGTCTCTAACCAGCTACAGACGTGTCTCCAACTAGCTACAGACCTGTCTCTAACTAGCTACAGACCTGTCTCTAACCAGCTACAGACATGTCTCTAACCAGCTACAGACCTATCTCTAACCAGCTGTAGACCTTTCTCTAACCAGCTATAGACCTGTCTCTAACCAGCTACAGACGTGTCTCTAACCAGCTACAGACATGTCTCTAACTAGCTACAGACCTGTCTCTAACCAGCTACAGATCTGTCTCTAACCAGCTATAGACCTGTCTCTAACCAGCTACAGACCTGTCTCTAACCAGCTACAGGCCTGTCTCTAACCAGCTGTAGGCCTGTCTCTAACTAGTTATAGACCTGTCTCTAACCAGCTACAGACCTGTCTCTAGCCAGCTATAGACCTGTGTCTAACCAGCTACAGACGTGTCTCTAACCAGCTATAGACCTGTCTCTAACCAGCTATAGACCTGTCTCTAACTAGTTACAGACCTGTCTCTAACCAGCTACAGACCGGTCTCTAACCAGCTATAGACCTGTGTCTAACCAGCTACAGACCTGTCTCTAACTAGCTACAGACCTGTCTCTGACCAGCTACAGATGTGTCTCTAGCCAGCTACAGACCTGTATCTAACCAGCTATAGACCTGTCTCTAACTAGCTTCAGACCTGTCTCTAACAGGGTACAGACGTGTCTCTAACCAGCTACAGACCTGTGTCTAACTAGCTACAGACCTGTCTCTAACCAGCTACAAGCCTGTCTCTAACCAGCTACAAGCCTGTTTCTAACCAGCTGTAGACCTGTTACTAAACAGCTATAGACCTGTCTCTAACCAGCTACAGACCTGTCTCTAATCTGCTACAGACCTGTCTCTAACTAGTTACAGACCTGTCTCTAACTAGCTTCAGACCTGTTTCTAACCAGCTGTAGACCTGTTTCTAAACAGCTATAGACCTGTCTCTAACCAGCTACAGACCTGTCTCTAACCAGCTACAGAAATGTCTCTAACTAGCTATAGACCTGTCTCTAACCAGCTACAGACTTGTCTCTAACCAGCTACAGAGCTGTCTCTAACTAGCTATAGACCTGTCTCTAACCAGCTACAGACCTGTCTCTGACCAGCTACAGACCTGTCTCTAACCAGCGACAGACGTGTCTCTAACCAGCTACAGACCTGTCTCTAACTAGCTATAGACCTGTCTCTAACCAGCTATAGACGTGTCTCTGACCAGCTACAGACCTATCTCTAACTAGCTACAGACCTGTCTCTAACTAGTTACAGACCTGTCTCTATCTAGCTATAGACCTGTCTCTAACTAGCAACATACCTGTCTCTAACCAGCTACAGGCCTGTCTCTAACCAGCTGTAGACCCGTCTCTAACCAGCTACAGACCTGTCTCTAACCAGCTATAGACCTGTGTCTAACCAGCTACAGACGTGTCTCTAACCAGCTACAGACCTGTCTCTAACTAGCTACAGACCTATCTCTAACCAGCTATAGAAATGTCTCTAACCAGCTATAGACCTGTCTCTAACCAGCTACAGAAATGTCTCTAACCAGCTATGGACCTGTCTCTAACTAGCTATAGACCTGTCTCTAACTAGCTACAGACCTGTTTCTAACCAGCTACAGGCCTGTCTCTAACCAGCTATAGACCTGTTTCTAAGCAGCTATAGACCTGTCTCTAACTAGCTACAGACCTATCTCTAACCAGCTATAGAAATGTCTCTAACCAGCTACAGACCTGTCTCTAACCAGCTATAGAACTGTCTCTAACCAGCTACAGACCTGTCTCTAACCAGCTACAGACCTGTCTCTAACTAGCTACAGACTGTCTCTAACTAGTTACAGACCTGTCTCTAACTAGCTATAGAGCTGTCTCTAACTAGCTACCGACCTTTCTCTGACCAGCTACAGACCTGTCTCTAACCAGCTATAGACCTGTCTCTAACTAGCTACAGACCTTTCTCTGACCAGCTACAGATCTGTCTCTAACTAGCTACAAACGTGTCTCTAACTAGCTACAGACCTGTCTCTAACTAGCTTCAGACCTGTCTCTAACCAGCTACAAACATGTCTCTAACCAGCTACAGACCTGTCTCTAACTAGCTATAGACCTGTCTCTAACCAGCTACAGACGTGTCTCCAACTAGCTACAGACCTGTCTCTAACTAGCTACAGACCTGTCTCTAACCAGCTACAGACATGTCTCTAACCAGCTACAGACCTATCTCTAACCAGCTGTAGACCTTTCTCTAACTAGCTACAGACCTGTCTCTAACCAGCTACAGACGTGTCTCTAACCAGTTACAAACATGTCTCTAACTAGCTACAGATCTGTCTCTAACTAGCTACAAACGTGTCTCTAACTAGCTATAGACCTGTCTCTAACCAGCTACAGACATGTCTCTGACCAGCTACAGACCTGTCTCTAACCAGCTACAGACGTGTCTCTAACCAGCTACAGACCTGTCTCTAACTAGCTATAGACCTGTCTCTAACCAGCTACAGATGTGTCTCTGATCAGCTACAGACCTATCTCTAACCAGCTATAGACCTGTCTCTAACCAGCTATAGACCTGTCTCTAACCAGCTACAGACGTGTCTCTAACCAGCCACAGAAATGTCTCTAACTAGCTATAGACCTGTGTCTAACCAGCTACAGACCTGTCTCTAACCAGCTACAGACGTGTCTCTAACCAGCCACAGAAATGTCTCTAACTAGCTATAGACCTGTTTCTAAGCAGCTATAGACAAGTCTCTAACCAGCTACAGACATGTCTCTAACCAGCTATAGACCTGTCTCTAACTAGCTACAGACCTTTCTCTGACCAGCTACAGATCTGTCTCTAACTAGCTACAAACGTGTCTCTAACTAGCTACAGACCTGTCTCTAACTAGCTTCAGACCTGTCTCTAACCAGCTACAAACATGTCTCTAACCAGCTACAGACCTGTCTCTAACTAGCTATAGACCTGTCTCTAACCAGCTACAGACGTGTCTCCAACTAGCTACAGACCTGTCTCTAACTAGCTACAGACCTGTCTCTAACCAGCTACAGACATGTCTCTAACCAGCTACAGACCTATCTCTAACCAGCTGTAGACCTTTCTCTAACTAGCTACAGACGTGTCTCTAACCAGCTACAGACGTGTCTCTAAGCAGTTACAAACATGTCTCTAACTAGCTACAGATCTGTCTCTAACTAGCTACAAACGTGTCTCTAACTAGCTATAGACCTGTCTCTAACCAGCTACAGACATGTCTCTGACCAGCTACAGACCTGTCTCTAACCAGCTACAGACGTGTCTCTAACCAGCTACAGACCTGTCTCTAACTAGCTATAGACCTGTCTCTAACCAGCTACAGATGTGTCTCTGATCAGCTACAGACCTATCTCTAACCAGCTATAGACCTGTCTCTAACCAGCTACAGACCTGTCTCTAACCAGCTACAGACGTGTCTCTAACCAGCCACAGAAATGTCTCTAACTAGCTATAGACCTGTCTCTAACCAGCTACAGACCTGTCTCTAACCAGCTGCAGACCTGTCTCTAACCAGCTACAGACCTATCTCTAACCAGCTGTAGACCTGTCTCTTACTAGTTACAGACCTGTCTCTAACCAGCTACAGACCTGTCTCTAACCAGTTACAGATGTCTTTCTGACCAGCTACAGACCTGTCTCTAACTAGCTATAGACCTGTCTCTAACCAGCTACAGACCTGTTTCTAACTAGTTAGAGACCTGTCTCTAACCAGCTACAGACCTGTCTCTAACCAGTTACAGATGTCTCTCTGACCAGCTACAGACCTATCTCTAACCAGCTGTAGACCTTTCTCTAACTAGCTACAGACCTGTCTCTAACCAGCTACAGACGTGTCTCTAACCAGCTACAGACCTGTCTCTAACTAGTTACAGACATGTCTCTAACTAGTTACAGACCTGTCTCTATCTAGCTATAGATCTGTCTCTAACTAGCTACAGACCTGTCTCTAACCAGCTACAGGCCTGTCTCTAACCAGCTGTAGACCTGTCTCTAACTAGTTACAGACCGGTCTCTCACCAGCTATAGACCTGTGTCTAACCAGCTACAGACGTGTCTCTAACCAGCTACAGACCTGTCTCTAACTAGCTACAGACCTATCTCTAACCAGCTATAGAAATGTCTCTAACCAGCTACAGACCTGTCTCTAACCAGCTATAGAACTGTCTCTAACCAGCTACAGACCTGTCTCTAACCAGCTACAGACGTGTCTCTAACTAGCTACAGACCTGTCTCTAACTAGTTACAGACCTGTCTCTAACTAGCTACCGACCTGTCTCTAGCCAGCTACAGGCCTGTCTCTAACCAGCTATAGACCTGTTTCTAAGCAGCTATAGACCTGACTCTAACCAGCTACAGACCTGTCTCTAACCAGCTATAGACCTGTCTCTAACTAGCTACAGACCTTTCTCTGACCAGCTACAGATCTGTCTCTAACTAGCTACAAACGTGTCTCTAACTAGCTATAGACCTGTCTCTAACTAGCTTCAGACCTGTCTCTAACCAGCTACAAACATGTCTCTAACCAGCTACAGACCTGTCTCTAACTAGCTATAGACCTGTCTCTAACCAGCTACAGACGTGTCTCCAACTAGCTACAGACAAGTCTCTAACTAGCTACAGACCTGTCTCTAACCAGCTACAGACATGTCTCTTACCAGCTACAGACCTATCTCTAACCAGCTGTAGACCTTTCTCTAACTAGCTACAGACCTGTCTCTAACCAGCTACAGACGTGTCTCTAACCAGTTACAGACATGTCTCTAACTAGCTACAGACCTGTCTCTAACCAGCTACAGACCTGTCTCTAACCAGCTACAGTCCTGTCTCTAACCAGCTATAGACCTGTTTCTAAGCAGCTATAGACCTGTCTCTAACTAGCTACAGACCTATCTCTAACCAGCTATAGAAATGTCTCTAACCAGCTACAGACCTGTCTCTAACCAGCTATAGACCTGTCTCTAACCAGCTACAGACCGGTCTCTAACCAGCTACAGACCTGTCTCTAACTAGCTACAGACCTGTCTCTAACTAGTTACAGACCTGTCTCTAACTAGCTATAGACCTGTCTCTAACCAGCTACAGATGTGTCTCTGATCAGCTATAGACCTATCTCTAACCAGCTATAGACCTGTCTCTAACCAGCTACAGACCTGTCTCTAACCAGCTACAGACGTGTCTCTAACCAGCCACAGAAATGTCTCTAACTAGCTATAGACCTGTCTCTAACCAGCTACAGACCTGTCTCTACCCAGCTGCAGACCTGTCTCTAACCAGCTACAGACCTATCTCTAACCAGCTGTAGACCTGTCTCTTACTAGTTACAGACCTGTCTCTAACCAGCTACAGACCTGTCTCTAACCAGTTACAGATGTCTTTCTGACCAGCTACAGACCTGTCTCTAACTAGCTATAGACCTGTCTCTAACCAGCTACAGACCTGTTTCTAACTAGTTAGAGACCTGTCTCTAACCAGCTACAGACCTGTCTCTAACCAGTTACAGATGTCTCTCTGACCAGCTACAGACCTATCTCTAACCAGCTGTAGACCTTTCTCTAACTAGCTACAGACCTGTCTCTAACCAGCTACAGACGTGTCTCTAACCAGCTACAGACCTGTCTCTAACTAGTTACAGACATGTCTCTAACTAGTTACAGACCTGTCTCTATCTAGCTATAGATCTGTCTCTAACTAGCTACAGACCTGTCTCTAACCAGCTACAGGCCTGTCTCTAACCAGCTGTAGACCTGTCTCTAACTAGTTACAAACCGGTCTCTCACCAGCTTTAGACCTGTGTCTAACCAGCTACAGACGTGTCTCTAACCAGCTACAGACCTGTCTCTAACTAGCTACAGACCTATCTCTAACCAGCTATAGAAATGTCTCTAACCAGCTACAGACCTGTCTCTAACCAGCTATAGAACTGTCTCTAACCAGCTACAGACCTGTCTCTAACCAGCTACAGACGTGTCTCTAACTAGCTACAGACCTGTCTCTAACTAGTTACAGACCTGTCTCTAACTAGCTATAGACCTGTCTCTAACTAGCTACCGACCTGTCTCTAGCCAGCTACAGGCCTGTCTCTAACCAGCTATAGACCTGTTTCTAAGCAGCTATAGACCTGACTCTAACCAGCTACAGACCTGTCTCTAACCAGCTATAGACCTGTCTCTAACTAGCTACAGACCTTTCTCTGACCAGCTACAGATCTGTCTCTAACTAGCTACAAACGTGTCTCTAACTAGCTATAGACCTGTCTCTAACTAGCTTCAGACCTGTCTCTAACCAGCTACAAACATGTCTCTAACCAGCTACAGACCTGTCTCTAACTAGCTATAGACCTGTCTCTAACCAGCTACAGACGTGTCTCCAACTAGCTACAGACCTGTCTCTAACTAGCTACAGACCTGTCTCTAACCAGCTACAGACATGTCTCTAACCAGCTACAGACCTATGTCTAACCAGCTGTAGACCTTTCTCTAACTAGCTACAGACCTGTCTCTAACCAGCTTCAGACGTGTCTCTAACCAGTTACAGACATGTCTCTAACTAGCTACAGACCTGTCTCTAACCAGCTACAGACCTGTCTCTAACCAGCTATAGACCTGTCTCTAACCAGCTATAGACCTGTTTCTAAGCAGCTATAGACCTGTCTCTAACTAGCTACAGACCTATCTCTAACCAGCTATAGAAATGTCTCTAACCAGCTACAGACCTGTCTCTAACCAGCTATAGACCTGTCTCTAACCAGCTACAGACCGGTCTCTAACCAGCTACAGACCTGTCTCTAACTAGTTACAGACCTGTCTCTAACTAGCTATAGACCTGTCTCTAACTAGCTACAGACATGTCTCTAACCAGCTACAGGCCTGTCTCTAACCAGCTATAGACCTGTTTCTAAGCAGCTATAGACCTGTCTCTAACCAGCTACAGACCTGTCTCTAACCAGCTATAGACCTGTCTCTAACTAGCTACAGACCTTTCTCTGACCAGCTAAAGATCTGTCTCTAACTAGCTACATACGTGTCTAACTAGCTACAGACCTGTCTCTAACTAGCTTCAGACCTGTCTCTAACCAGCTACAAACGTGTCTCTAACCAGCTACAGACCTGTCTCTAACTAGCTATAGACCTGTCTCTAACCAGCTACAGACGTGTCTCCAACTAGCTACAGACCTGTCTCTAACTAGCTACAGACCTGTCTCTAACCAGCTACAGACATGTCTCTAACCAGCTACAGACCTATCTCTAACCAGCTGTAGACCTTTCTCTAACCAGCTATAGACCTGTCTCTAACCAGCTACAGACGTGTCTCTAACCAGCTACAGACATGTCTCTAACTAGCTACAGACCTGTCTCTAACCAGCTACAGACCTTTCTCTAACCAGCTATAGACCTGTCTCTAACCAGCTACAGACCTGTCTCTAACCAGCTACAGGCCTGTCTCTAACCAGCTGTAGGCCTGTCTCTAACTAGTTATAGACCTGTCTCTAACCAGCTACAGACCTGTCTCTAACCAGCTATAGACCTGTGTCTAACCAGCTACAGACCTGTCTCTAACTAGCTACAGACCTGTCTCTAACTAGTTACAGACCTGTCTCTAACTAGCTATAGACCTGTCTCTAACTAGCTACAGACATGTCTCTAACCAGCTACAGGCCTGTCTCTAACCAGCTATAGACCTGTTTCTAAGCAGCTATAGACCTGTCTCTAACCATCTACAGACCTGTCTCTAACCAGCTATAGACCTGTCTCTAACTAGCTACAGACCTTTCTCTGACCAGCTACAGATCTGTCTCTAACTAGCTACATACGTGTCTAACTAGCTACAGACCTGTCTCTAACTAGCTTCAGACCTGTCTCTAACCAGCTACAAACGTGTCTCTAACCAGCTACAGACCTGTCTCTAACTAGCTATAGACCTGTCTCTAACCAGCTACAGACGTGTCTCCAACTAGCTACAGACATGTCTCTAACTAGCTACAGACCTGTCTCTAACCAGCTACAGACCTTTCTCTAACCAGCTATAGACCTGTCTCTAACCAGCTACAGACCTGTCTCTAACCAGCTACAGGCCTGTCTCTAACCAGCTGTAGGCCTGTCTCTAACTAGTTATAGACCTGTCTCTAACCAGCTACAGACCTGTCTCTAACCAGCTATAGACCTGTGTCTAACCAGCTACAGACCTGTCTCTAACTAGCTACAGACCTGTCTCTAACTAGTTACAGACCTGTCTCTAACTAGCTATAGACCTGTCTCTAACTAGCTACAGACATGTCTCTAACCAGCTACAGGCCTGTCTCTAACCAGCTATAGACCTGTTTCTAAGCAGCTATAGACCTGTCTCTAACCAGCTACAGACCTGTCTCTAACCAGCTATAGACCTGTCTCTAACTAGCTACAGACCTTTCTCTGACCAGCTACAGATCTGTCTCTAACTAGCTACATACGTGTCTAACTAGCTACAGACCTGTCTCTAACTAGCTTCAGACCTGTCTCTAACCAGCTACAAACGTGTCTCTAACCAGCTACAGACCTGTCTCTAACTAGCTATAGACCTGTCTCTAACCAGCTACAGACGTGTCTCCAACTAGCTACAGACCTGTCTCTAACTAGCTACAGACCTGTCTCTAACCAGCTACAGACATGTCTCTAACCAGCTACAGACCTATCTCTAACCAGCTGTAGACCTTTCTCTAACCAGCTATAGACCTGTCTCTAACCAGCTACAGACGTGTCTCTAACCAGCTACAGACATGTCTCTAACTAGCTACAGACCTGTCTCTAACCAGCTACAGACCTTTCTCTAACCAGCTATAGACCTGTCTCTAACCAGCTACAGACCTGTCTCTAACCAGCTACAGGCCTGTCTCTAACCAGCTGTAGGCCTGTCTCTAACTAGTTATAGACCTGTCTCTAACCAGCTACAGACCTGTCTCTAACCAGCTATAGACCTGTGTCTAACCAGCTACAGACGTGTCTCTAACCAGCTATAGACCTGTCTCTAACCAGCTATAGACCTGTCTCTAACTAGTTACAGACCTGTCTCTAACCAGCTACAGACCGGTCTCTAACCAGCTATAGACCTGTGTCTAACCAGCTACAGACCTGTCTCTAACTAGCTACAGACCTGTCTCTGACCAGCTACAGATGTGTCTCTAGCCAGCTACAGACCTGTATCTAACCAGCTATAGACCTGTCTCTAACTAGCTTCAGACCTGTCTCTAACCGGGTACAGACGTGTCTCTAACCAGCTACAGACCTGTGTCTAACTAGCTACAGACCTGTCTCTAACCAGCTACAAGCCTGTCTCTAACCAGCTACAAGCCTGTTTCTAACCAGCTGTAGACCTGTTACTAAACAGCTATAGACCTGTCTCTAACCAGCTACAGACCTGTCTCTAATCTGCTACAGACCTGTCTCTAACTAGCTTCAGACCTGTTTCTAACCAGCTGTAGACCTGTTTCTAAACAGCTATAGACCTGTCTCTAACCAGCTACAGACCTGTCTCTAACCAGCTACAGAAATGTCTCTAACTAGCTATAGACCTGTCTCTAACCAGCTACAGACTTGTCTCTAACCAGCTACAGAGCTGTCTCTAACTAGCTATAGACATGTCTCTAACCAGCTACAGACCTGTCTCTGACCAGCTACAGACCTGTCTCTAACCAGCGACAGACGTGTCTCTAACCAGCTACAGACATGTCTCTAACCAGCTATAGACCTGTGTCTAACCAGCTACAGACCTGTCTCTAACTAGCTACAGACCTGTCTCTGACCAGCTACAGATGTGTCTCTAGCCAGCTACAGACCTGTATCTAACCAGCTATAGACCTGTCTCTAACTAGCTTCAGACCTGTCTCTAACCGGGTACAGACGTGTCTCTAACCAGCTACAGACCTGTGTCTAACTAGCTACAGACCTGTCTCTAACCAGCTACAAGCCTGTCTCTAACCAGCTACAAGCCTGTTTCTAACCAGCTGTAGACCTGTTACTAAACAGCTATAGACCTGTCTCTAACCAGCTACAGACCTGTCTCTAATCTGCTACAGACCTGTCTCTAACTAGCTTCAGACCTGTTTCTAACCAGCTGTAGACCTGTTTCTAAACAGCTATAGACCTGTCTCTAACCAGCTACAGACCTGTCTCTAACCAGCTACAGAAATGTCTCTAACTAGCTATAGACCTGTCTCTAACCAGCTACAGACTTGTCTCTAACCAGCTACAGAGCTGTCTCTAACTAGCTATAGACCTGTCTCTAACCAGCTACAGACCTGTCTCTGACCAGCTACAGACCTGTCTCTAACCAGCGACAGACGTGTCTCTAACCAGCTACAGACCTGTCTCTAACTAGCTATAGACCTGTCTCTAACCAGCTATAGACGTGTCTCTGACCAGCTACAGACCTATCTCTAACTAGCTACAGACCTGTCTCTAACTAGTTACAGACCTGTCTCTATCTAGCTATAGACCTGTCTCTAACTAGCAACATACCTGTCTCTAACTAGCTACAGACATTCTCTAACTAGTTACAGACCTGTCTCTAACTAGCTATAGAGCTGTCTCTAACAAGCTACCGACCTTTCTCTAGCCAGCTACAGGCCTGTCTCTAACCAGCTATAGACCTGTTTCTAAGCAGCTATAGACCTGTCTCTAACCAGCTACAGACCTGTCTCTAACCAGCTATAGACCTGTCTCTAACTAGCTACAGACCTTTCTCTGACCAGCTACAGATCTGTCTCTAACTAGCTACAAATGTGTCTCTAACTAGCTACAGACCTGTCTCTAACTAGCTTCAGACCTGTCTCTAACCAGCTACAAACATGTCTCTAACCAGCTACAGACCTGTCTCTAACTAGCTATAGACCTGTCTCTAACCAGCTACAGACGTGTCTCCAACTAGCTACAGACCTGTCTCTAACTAGCTACAGACCTGTCTCTAACCAGCTACAGACATGTCTCTAACCAGCTACAGACCTATCTCTAACCAGCTGTAGACCTTTCTCTAACTAGCTACAGACCTGTCTCTAACCAGCTACAGACGTGTCTCTAACCAGTTACAAACATTTCTCTAACTAGCTACAGATCTGTCTCTAACTAGCTACAAACGTGTCTCTAACTAGCTATAGACCTGTCTCTAACCAGCTACAGACATGTCTCTGACCAGCTACAGACCTGTCTCTAACCAGCTACAGACGTGTCTCTAACCAGCTACAGACCTGTCTCTAACTAGCTATAGACCTGTCTCTAACCAGCTACAGATGTGTCTCTGATCAGCTACAGACCTATCTCTAACCAGCTATAGACCTGTCTCTAACCAGCTACAGGCGTGTCTCTAACCAGCCACAGAAATGTCTCTAACTAGCTATAGACCTGTCTCTAACCAGCTACAGACCTGTCTCTAACCAGCTGCAGACCTGTCTCTAACCAGCTAAAGACCTATCTCTAACCAGCTGTAGACCTGTCTCTTACTAGTTACAGACCTGTCTCTAACCAGCTACAGACCTGTCTCTAACCAGTTACAGATGTCTTTCTGACCAGCTACAGACCTGTCTCTAACTAGCTATAGACCTGTCTCTAACCAGCTACAGACCTGTTTCTAACTAGTTAGAGACCTGTCACTAACCAGCTACAGACCTGTCTCTAACCAGTTACAGATGTCTCTCTGACCAGCTACAGACCTATCTCTAACCAGCTGTAGACCTTTCTCTAACTAGCTACAGACCTGTCTCTAACCAGCTACAGACGTGTCTCTAACCAGCTACAGACCTGTCTCTAACTAGTTACAGACATGTCTCACACTAGTTACAGACCTGTCTCTATCTAGCTATAGATCTGTCTCTAACTAGCTACAGACCTGTCTCTAACCAGCTACAGGCCTGTCTCTAACCAGCAGTAGACCTGTCTCTAACTAGTTACAGACCGGTCTCTCACCAGTTATAGACCTGTGTCTAACCAGCTACAGACGTGTCTCTAACCAGCTACAGACCTGTCTCTAACTAGCTACAGACCTATCTCTAACCAGCTATAGAAATGTCTCTAACCAGCTACAGACCTGTCTCTAACCAGCTATAGAACTGTCTCTAACCAGCTACAGACCTGTCTCTAACCAGCTACAGACGTGTCTCTAACTAGCTACAGACCTGTCTCTAACTAGTTACAGACCTGTCTCTAACTAGCTATAGACCTGTCTCTAACTAGCTACCGACCTGTCTCTAGCCAGCTACAGGCCTGTCTCTAACCAGCTATAGACCTGTTTCTAAGCAGCTATAGACCTGACTCTAACCAGCTACAGACCTGTCTCTAACCAGCTATAGACCTGTCTCTAACTAGCTACAGACCTTTCTCTGACCAGCTACAGATCTGTCTCTAACTAGCTACAAACGTGTCTCTAACTAGCTATAGACCTGTCTCTAACTAGCTTCAGACCTGTCTCTAACCAGCTACAAACATGTCTCTAACCAGCTACAGACCTGTCTCTAACTAGCTATAGACCTGTCTCTAACCAGCTACAGACGTGTCTCCAACTAGCTACAGACGTGTCTCTAACTAGCTACAGACCTGTCTCTAACCAGCTACAGACATGTCTCTAACCAGCTACAGACCTATCTCTAACCAGCTGCAGACCTTTCTCTAACTAGCTACAGACCTGTCTCTAACCAGCTACAGACGTGTCTCTAACCAGTTACAGACATGTCTCTAACTAGCTACAGACCTGTCTCTAACCAGCTACAGACCTGTCTCTAACCAGCTACAGTCCTGTCTCTAACCAGCTATAGACCTGTTTCTAAGCAGCTATAGACCTGTCTCTAACTAGCTACAGACCTATCTCTAACCAGCTATAGAAATGTCTCTAACCAGCTACAGACCGGTCTCTAACCAGCTACAGACCTGTCTCTAACTAGCTACAGACCTGTCTCTAACTAGTTACAGACCTGTCTCTAACTAGCTATAGACCTGTCTCTAACTAGCTACAGACATGTCTCTAACCAGCTACAGGCCTGTCTCTAACCAGCTATAGACCTGTTTCTAAGCAGCTATAGACCTGTCTCTAACCAGCTACAGACCTGTCTCTAACCAGCTATAGACCTGTCTCTAACTAGCTACAGACCTTTCTCTGACCAGCTACAGATCTGTCTCTAACTAGCTACATACGTGTCTAACTAGCTACAGACCTGTCTCTAACTAACTTCAGACCTGTCTCTAACCAGCTACAAACGTGTCTCTAACCAGCTACAGACCTGTCTCTAACTAGCTATAGACCTGTCTCTAACCAGCTACAGACGTGTCTCCAACTAGCTACAGACCTGTCTCTAACTAGCTACAGACCTGTCTCTAACCAGCTACAGACATGTCTCTAACCAGCTACAGACCTATCTCTAACCAGCTGTAGACCTTTCTCTAACTAGCTACAGACCTGTCTCTAACCAGCTACAGACGTGTCTCTAACCAGTTACAAACATTTCTCTAACTAGCTACAGATCTGTCTCTAACTAGCTACAAACGTGTCTCTAACTAGCTATAGACCTGTCTCTAACCAGCTAAAGACATGTCTCTGACCAGCTACAGACCTGTCTCTAACCAGCTACAGACGTGTCTCTAACCAGCTACAGACCTGTCTCTAACTAGCTATAGACCTGTCTCTAACCAGCTACAGATGTGTCTCTGATCAGCTACAGACCTATCTCTAACCAGCTATAGACCTGTCTCTAACCAGCTACAGGCGTGTCTCTAACCAGCCACAGAAATGTCTCTAACTAGCTATAGACCTGTCTCTAACCAGCTACAGACCTGTCTCTAACCAGCTGCAGACCTGTCTCTAACCAGCTAAAGACCTATCTCTAACCAGCTGTAGACCTGTCTCTTACTAGTTACAGACCTGTCTCTAACCAGCGACAGACCTGTCTCTAACCAGTTACAGATGTCTTTCTGACCAGCTACAGACCTGTCTCTAACTAGCTATAGACCTGTCTCTAACCAGCTACAGACCTGTTTCTAACTAGTTAGAGACCTGTCACTAACCAGCTACAGACCTGTCTCTAACCAGTTACAGATGTCTCTCTGACCAGCTACAGACCTATCTCTAACCAGCTGTAGACCTTTCTCTAACTAGCTACAGACCTGTCTCTAACCAGCTACAGACGTGTCTCTAACCAGCTACAGACCTGTCTCTAACTAGTTACAGACATGTCTCACACTAGTTACAGACCTGTCTCTATCTAGCTATAGATCTGTCTCTAACTAGCTACAGACCTGTCTCTAACCAGCTACAGGCCTGTCTCTAACCAGCAGTAGACCTGTCTCTAACTAGTTACAGACCGGTCTCTCACCAGTTATAGACCTGTGTCTAACCAGCTACAGACGTGTCTCTAACCAGCTACAGACCTGTCTCTAACTAGCTACAGACCTATCTCTAACCAGCTATAGAAATGTCTCTAACCAGCTACAGACCTGTCTCTAACCAGCTATAGAACTGTCTCTAACCAGCTACAGACCTGTCTCTAACCAGCTACAGACGTGTCTCTAACTAGCTACAGACCTGTCTCTAACTAGTTACAGACCTGTCTCTAACTAGCTATAGACCTGTCTCTAACTAGCTACCGACCTGTCTCTAGCCAGCTACAGGCCTGTCTCTAACCAGCTATAGACCTGTTTCTAAGCAGCTATAGACCTGACTCTAACCAGCTACAGACCTGTCTCTAACCAGCTATAGACCTGTCTCTAACTAGCTACAGACCTTTCTCTGACCAGCTACAGATCTGTCTCTAACTAGCTACAAACGTGTCTCTAACTAGCTATAGACCTGTCTCTAACTAGCTTCAGACCTGTCTCTAACCAGCTACAAACATGTCTCTAACCAGCTACAGACCTGTCTCTAACTAGCTATAGACCTGTCTCTAACCAGCTACAGACGTGTCTCCAACTAGCTACAGACGTGTCTCTAACTAGCTACAGACCTGTCTCTAACCAGCTACAGACATGTCTCTAACCAGCTACAGACCTATCTCTAACCAGCTGCAGACCTTTCTCTAACTAGCTACAGACCTGTCTCTAACCAGCTACAGACGTGTCTCTAACCAGTTACAGACATGTCTCTAACTAGCTACAGACCTGTCTCTAACCAGCTACAGACCTGTCTCTAACCAGCTACAGTCCTGTCTCTAACCAGCTATAGACCTGTTTCTAAGCAGCTATAGACCTGTCTCTAACTAGCTACAGACCTATCTCTAACCAGCTATAGAAATGTCTCTAACCAGCTACAGACCGGTCTCTAACCAGCTACAGACCTGTCTCTAACTAGCTACAGACCTGTCTCTAACTAGTTACAGACCTGTCTCTAACTAGCTATAGACCTGTCTCTAACTAGCTACAGACATGTCTCTAACCAGCTACAGGCCTGTCTCTAACCAGCTATAGACCTGTTTCTAAGCAGCTATAGACCTGTCTCTAACCAGCTACAGACCTGTCTCTAACCAGCTATAGACCTGTCTCTAACTAGCTACAGACCTTTCTCTGACCAGCTACAGATCTGTCTCTAACTAGCTACATACGTGTCTAACTAGCTACAGACCTGTCTCTAACTAACTTCAGACCTGTCTCTAACCAGCTACAAACGTGTCTCTAACCAGCTACAGACCTGTCTCTAACTAGCTATAGACCTGTCTCTAACCAGCTACAGACGTGTCTCCAACTAGCTACAGACCTGTCTCTAACTAGCTACAGACCTGTCTCTAACCAGCTACAGACATGTCTCTAACCAGCTACAGACCTATCTCTAACCAGCTGTAGACCTTTCTCTAACCAGCTATAGACCTGTCTCTAACCAGCTACAGACGTGTCTCTAACCAGCTACAGACATGTCTCTAACTAGCTACAGACCTGTCTCTAACCAGCTACAGACCTGTCTCTAACCAGCTATAGACCTGTCTCTAACCAGCTACAGACCTGTCTCTGACCAGCTACAGACCTGTCTCTAACCAGCGACAGACGTGTCTCTAACCAGCTACAGACATGTCTCTAACCAGCTACAGACCGGTCTCTAACCAGCTACAGACCTGTCTCTAACTAGCTATAGACCTGTCTCTAACCAGCTATAGACGTGTCTCTGACCAGCTACAGACCTATCTCTAACTAGCTACAGACCTGTCTCTAACTAGTTACAGACCTGTCTCTATCTAGCTATAGACCTGTCTCTAACTAGCAACATACCTGTCTCTAACTAGCTACAGACATTCTCTAACTAGTTACAGACCTGTCTCTAACTAGCTATAGAGCTGTCTCTAACTAGCTACCGACCTTTCTCTAGCCAGCTACAGGCCTGTCTCTAACCAGCTATAGACCTGTTTCTAAGCAGCTATAGACCTGTCTCTAACCAGCTACAGACCTGTCTCTAACCAGCTATAGACCTGTCTCTAACTAGCTACAGACCTTTCTCTGACCAGCTACAGATCTGTCTCTAACTAGCTACAAACGTGTCTCTAACTAGCTACAGACCTGTCTCTAACTAGCTTCAGACCTGTCTCTAACCAGCTACAAACATGTCTCTAACCAGCTACAGACCTGTCTCTAACTAGCTATAGACCTGTCTCTAACCAGCTACAGACGTGTCTCCAACTAGCTACAGACCTGTCTCTAACTAGCTACAGACCTGTCTCTAACCAGCTACAGACATGTCTCTAACCAGCTACAGACCTATCTCTAACCAGCTGTAGACCTTTCTCTAACTAGCTACAGACCTGTCTCTAACCAGCTACAGACGTGTCTCTAACCAGTTACAAACATGTCTCTAACTAGCTACAGATCTGTCTCTAACTAGCTACAAACGTGTCTCTAACTAGCTATAGACCTGTCTCTAACCAGCTACAGACATGTCTCTGACCAGCTACAGACCTGTCTCTAACCAGCTACAGACGTGTCTCTAACCAGCTACAGACCTGTCTCTAACTAGCTATAGACCTGTCTCTAACCAGCTACAGATGTGTCTCTGATCAGCTACAGACCTATCTCTAACCAGCTATAGACCTGTCTCTAACCAGCTACAGACCTGTCTCTAACCAGCTACAGGCGTGTCTCTAACCAGCCACAGAAATGTCTCTAACTAGCTATAGACCTGTCTCTAACCAGCTACAGACCTGTCTCTAACCAGCTGCAGACCTGTCTCTAACCAGCTACAGACCTATCTCTAACCAGCTGTAGACCTGTCTCTTACTAGTTACAGACCTGTCTCTAACCAGCTACAGACCTGTCTCTAACCAGTTACAGATGTCTTTCTGACCAGCTACAGACCTGTCTCTAACTAGCTATAGACCTGTCTCTAACCAGCTACAGACCTGTTTCTAACTAGTTAGAGACCTGTCACTAACCAGCTACAGACCTGTCTCTAACCAGTTACAGATGTCTCTCTGACCAGCTACAGACCTATCTCTAACCAGCTGTAGACCTTTCTCTAACTAGCTACAGACCTGTCTCTAACCAGCTACAGACGTGTCTCTAACCAGCTACAGACCTGTCTCTAACTAGTTACAGACCTGTCTCTATCTAGCTATAGATCTGTCTCTAACTAGCTACAGACCTGTCTCTAACCAGCTATAGACCTGTCTCTAACTAGCTACAGACCTGTCTCTAACCAGCTACAGGCCTGTCTCTAACCAGCTGTGGACCTGTCTCTAACTAGTTACAGACCGGTCTCTCACCAGCTATAGACCTGTGTCTAACCAGCTACAGACGTGTCTCTAACCAGCTACAGACCTGTCTCTAACTAGCTACAGACCTATCTCTAACCAGCTATAGAAATGTCTCTAACCAGCTACAGACCTGTCTCTAACCAGCTATAGAACTGTCTCTAACCAGCTACAGACCTGTCTCTAACCAGCTACAGACGTGTCTCTAACCAGCTACAGACCTGTCTCTAACTAGTTACAGACCTGTCTCTAACTAGCTATAGACCTGTCTCTAACTAGCTACCGACCTGTCTCTAGCCAGCTACAGGCCTGTCTCTAACCAGCTATAGACCTGTTTCTAAGCAGCTATAGACCTGACTCTAACCAGCTACAGACCTGTCTCTAACCAGCTATAGACCTGTCTCTAACTAGCTACAGACCTTTCTCTGACCAGCTACAGATCTGTCTCTAACTAGCTACAAACGTGTCTCTAACTAGCTATAGACCTGTCTCTAACTAGCTTCAGACCTGTCTCTAACCAGCTACAAACATGTCTCTAACCAGCTACAGACCTGTCTCTAACTAGCTATAGACCTGTCTCTAACCAGCTACAGACGTGTCTCCAACTAGCTACAGACGTGTCTCTAACTAGCTACAGACCTGTCTCTAACCAGCTACAGACATGTCTCTAACCAGCTACAGACCTATCTCTAACCAGCTGCAGACCTTTCTCTAACTAGCTACAGACCTGTCTCTAACCAGCTACAGACGTGTCTCTAACCAGTTACAGACATGTCTCTAACTAGCTACAGACCTGTCTCTAACCAGCTACAGACCTGTCTCTAACCAGCTACAGTCCTGTCTCTAACCAGCTATAGACCTGTTTCTAAGCAGCTATAGACCTGTCTCTAACTAGCTACAGACCTATCTCTAACCAGCTATAGAAATGTCTCTAACCAGCTACAGACCGGTCTCTAACCAGCTACAGACCTGTCTCTAACTAGCTACAGACCTGTCTCTAACTAGTTACAGACCTGTCTCTAACTAGCTATAGACCTGTCTCTAACTAGCTACAGACATGTCTCTAACCAGCTACAGGCCTGTCTCTAACCAGCAATAGACCTGTTTCTAAGCAGCTATAGACCTGTCTCTAACCAGCTACAGACCTGTCTCTAACCAGCTATAGACCTGTCTCTAACTAGCTACAGACCTTTCTCTGACCAGCTACAGATCTGTCTCTAACTAGCTACATACGTGTCTAACTAGCTACAGACCTGTCTCTAACTAACTTCAGACCTGTCTCTAACCAGCTACAAACGTGTCTCTAACCAGCTACAGACCTGTCTCTAACTAGCTATAGACCTGTCTCTAACCAGCTACAGACGTGTCTCCAACTAGCTACAGACCTGTCTCTAACTAGCTACAGACCTGTCTCTAACCAGCTACAGACATGTCTCTAACCAGCTACAGACCTATCTCTAACCAGCTGTAGACCTTTCTCTAACCAGCTATAGACCTGTCTCTAACCAGCTACAGACGTGTCTCTAACCAGCTACAGACATGTCTCTAACTAGCTACAGACCTGTCTCTAACCAGCTACAGACCTGTCTCTAACCAGCTATAGACCTGTCTCTAACCAGCTACAGACCTGTCTCTGACCAGCTACAGAACTGTCTCTAACCAGCGACAGACGTGTCTCTAACCAGCTACAGACATGTCTCTAACCAGCTACAGACCGGTCTCTAACCAGCTATAGACCTGTGTCTAACCAGCTACAGACCTGTCTCTAACTAGCTACAGAGCTGTCTCTGACCAGCTACAGATGTGTCTCTAGCCAGCTACAGACCTGTATCTAACCAGCTATAGACCTGTCTCTAACTAGCTTCAGACCTGTCTCTAACCGGGTACAGACGTGTCTCTAACCAGCTACAGACCTGTGTCTAACTAGCTACAGACCTGTCTCTAACCAGCTACAAGCCTGTCTCTAACCAGCTACAAGCCTGTTTCTAACCAGCTGTAGAGCTGTTACTAAACAGCTATAGACCTGTCTCTAACCAGCTACAGACCTGTCTCTAATCTGCTACAGACCTGTCTCTAACTAGCTACAGACCTGTCTCTAACTAGCTTCAGACCTGTTTCTAACCAGCTGTAGACCTGTTTCTAAACAGCTATAGACCTGTCTCTAACCAGCTACAGACCTGTCTCTAACCAGCTACAGAAATGTCTCTAACTAGCTATAGACCTGTCTCTAACCAGCTACAGACTTGTCTCTAACCAGCTACAGACCTGTCTCTAACTAGCTATAGACCTGTCTCTAACCAGCTACAGACCTGTCTCTGACCAGCTACAGACCTGTCTCTAACCAGCGACAGACGTGTCTCTAACCAGCTACAGACCTGTCTCTAACTAGCTATAGACCTGTCTCTAACCAGCTATAGACGTGTCTCTGACCAGCTACAGACCTATCTCTAACTAGCTACAGACCTGTCTCTAACTAGTTACAGACCTGTCTCTATCTAGCTATAGACCTGTCTCTAACTAGCTACATACCTGTCTCTAACCAGCTACAGGCCTGTCTCTAACCAGCTGTAGACCTGTCTCTAACCACCTACAGACCTGTCTCTAACCAGCTATAGACCTGTGTCTAACCAGCTACAGACGTGTCTCTAACCAGCTACAGACCTGTCTCTAACTAGCTACAGACCTATCTCTAACCAGCTATAGAAATGTCTCTAACCAGCTATAGACCTGTCTCTAACCAGCTACAGAAATGTCTCTAACCAGCTACAGACCTGTCTCTAACTAGCTATAGACCTGTCTCTAACTAGCTACAGACCTGTTTCTAACCAGCTACAGGCCTGTCTCTAACCAGCTATAGACCTGTTTCTAAGCAGCTATAGACCTGTCTCTAACTAGCTACAGACCTATCTCTAACCAGCTATAGAAATGTCTCTAACCAGCTACAGACCTGTCTCTAACCAGCTATAGAACTGTCTCTAACCAGCTACAGAAATGTCTCTAACCAGCTACAGACCTGTCTCTAACTAGCTACAGACTGTCTCTAACTAGTTACAGACCTGTCTCTAACTAGCTATAGAGCTGTCTCTAACTAGCTACCGACCTGTCTCTAGCCAGCTACAGGCCTGTCTCTAACCAGCTATAGACCTGTTTCTAAGAAGCTATAGACCTGTCTCTAACCAGCTACAGACCTGTCTCTAACCAGCTATAGACCTGTCTCTAACTAGCTACAGACCTTTCTCTGACCAGCTACAGATCTGTCTCTAACTAGCTACAAACGTGTCTCTAACTAGCTACAGACCTGTCTCTAACTAGCTTCAGACCTGTCTCTAACCAGCTACAAACATGTCTCTAACCAGCTACAGACCTGTCTCTAACTAGCTATAGACCTGTCTCTAACCAGCTACAGACGTGTCTCCAACTAGCTACAGACCTGTCTCTAACTAGCTACAGACCTGTCTCTAACCAGCTACAGACATGTCTCTAACCAGCTACAGACCTATCTCTAACCAGCTGTAGACCTTTCTCTAACTAGCTACAGACCTGTCTCTAACCAGCTACAGACGTGTCTCTAACCAGTTACAAACATGTCTCTAACTAGCTACAGATCTGTCTCTAACTAGCTACAAACGTGTCTCTAACTAGCTATAGACCTGTCTCTAACCAGCTACAGACATGTCTCTGACCAGCTACAGACCTGTCTCTAACCAGCTACAGACGTGTCTCTAACCAGCTACAGACCTGTCTCTAACTAGCTATAGACCTGTCTCTAACCAGCTACAGATGTGTCTCTGATCAGCTACAGACCTATCTCTAACCAGCTACAGACGTGTCTCTAACCAGCCACAGAAATGTCTCTAACTAGCTATAGACCTGTCTCTAACCAGCTACAGACGTGTCTCTAACCAGCTGCAGACCTGTCTCTAACCAGCTACAGACCTATCTCTAACCAGCTGTAGACCTGTCTCTTACTAGTTACAGACCTGTCTCTAACCAGCTACAGACCTGTCTCTAACCAGTTACAGATGTCTTTCTGACCAGCTACAGACCTGTCTCTAACTAGCTATAGACCTGTCTCTAACCAGCTACAGACCTGTTTCTAACTAGTTAGAGACCTGTCTCTAACCAGCTACAGACCTGTCTCTAACCAGTTACAGATGTCTCTCTGACCAGCTACAGACCTATCTCTAACCAGCTGTAGACCTTTCGCTAACTAGCTACAGACCTGTCTCTAACCAGCTACAGACGTGTCTCTAACCAGCTACAGACCTGTCTCTAACTAGTTACAGACATGTCTCTAACTAGTTACAGACCTGTCTCTATCTAGCTATAGATCTGTCTCTAACTAGCTACAGACCTGTCTCTAACCAGCTACAGGCCTGTCTCTAACCAGCAGTAGACCTGTCTCTAACTAGTTACAGACCGGTCTCTCACCAGCTATAGACCTGTGTCTAACCAGCTACAGACGTGTCTCTAACCAGCTACAGACCTGTCTCTAACTAGCTACAGACCTATCTCTAACCAGCAATAGAAATGTCTCTAACCAGCTACAGACCTGTCTCTAACCAGCTATAGAACTGTCTCTAACCAGCTACAGACCTGTCTCTAACCAGCTACAGACGTGTCTCTAACCAGCCACAGAAATGTCTCTAACTAGCTATAGACCTGTCTCTAACCAGCTACAGACGTGTCTCTAACCAGCTGCAGACCTGTCTCTAACCAGCTACAGACCTATCTCTAACCAGCTGTAGACCTGTCTCTTACTAGTTACAGACCTTTCTCTAACCAGCTACAGACCTGTCTCTAACCAGTTACAGATGTCTTTCTGACCAGCTACAGACCTGTCTCTAACTAGCTATAGACCTGTCTCTAACCAGCTACAGACCTGTTTCTAACTAGTTAGAGACCTGTCTCTAACCAGCTACAGACCTGTCTCTAACCAGTTACAGATGTCTCTCTGACCAGCTACAGACCTATCTCTAACCAGCTGTAGACCTTTCTCTAACTAGCTACAGACCTGTCTCTAACCAGCTACAGACGTGTCTCTAACCAGCTACAGACCTGTCTCTAACTAGTTACAGACATGTCTCTAACTAGTTACAGACCTGTCTCTATCTAGCTATAGATCTGTCTCTAACTAGCTACAGACCTGTCTCTAACCAGCTACAGGCCTGTCTCTAACCAGCTGTAGACCTGTCTCTAACTAGTTACAGACCGGTCTCTCACCAGCTATAGACCTGTGTCTAACCAGCTACAGACGTGTCTCTAACCAGCTACAGACCTGTCTCTAACTAGCTACAGACCTATCTCTAACCAGCAATAGAAATGTCTCTAACCAGCTACAGACCTGTCTCTAACCAGCTATAGAACTGTCTCTAACCAGCTACAGACCTGTCTCTAACCAGCTACAGACGTGTCTCTAACTAGCTACAGACCTGTCTCTAACTAGTTACAGACCTGTCTCTAACTAGCTATAGACCTGTCTCTAACTAGCTACCGACCTGTCTCTAGCCAGCTACAGGCCTGTCTCTAACCAGCTACAGACGTGTCTCTAACCAGTTAAAAACATGTCTCTAACTAGCTGCAGATCTGTCTCTAACTAGCTACAAACGTGTCTCTAACTAGCTATAGACCTGTCTCTAACCAGCTACAGACATGTCTCTGACCAGCTACAGACCTGTCTCTAACCAGCTACAGACGTGTCTCTAACCAGCTACAGACCTGTCTCTAACTAGCTATAGACCTGTCTCTAACCAGCTACAGGTGTGTCTCTGATCAGCTACAGACCTATCTCTAACCAGCTATAGACCTGTCTCTAACCAGCTACAGACCTGTCTCTAACAGCTACAGACGTGTCTCTAACCAGCCACAGAAATGTCTCTAACTAGCTATAGACCTGTCTCTAACCAGCTACAGACGTGTCTCTAACCAGCTGCAGACCTGTCTCTAACCAGCTACAGACCTATCTCTAACCAGCTGTAGACCTGTCTCTTACTAGTTACAGACCTGTCTCTAACCAGCTACAGACCTGTCTCTAACCAGTTACAGATGTCTTTCTGACCAGCTACAGACCTGTCTCTAACTAGCTATAGACCTGTCTCTAACCAGCTACAGACCTATTTCTAACTAGTTAGAGACCTGTCTCTAACCAGCTACAGACCTGTCTCTAACCAGTTACAGATGTCTCTCTGACCAGCTACAGACCTATCTCTAACCAGCTGTAGACCTTTCTCTAACTAGCTACAGACCTGTCTCTAACCAGCTACAGACGTGTCTCTAACCAGCTACAGACCTGTCTCTAACTAGTTACAGACATGTCTGTAACTAGTTACAGACCTGTCTCTATCTAGCTATAGATCTGTCTCTAACTAGCTACAGACCTGTCTCTAACCAGCTACAGGCCTGTCTCTAACCAGCTGTAGACCTGTCTCTAACTAGTTACAGACCGGTCTCTCACCAGCTATAGACCTGTGTCTAACCAGCTACAGACGTGTCTCTAACCAGCTACAGACCTGTCTCTAACTAGCTACAGACCTATCTCTAACCAGCAATAGAAATGTCTCTAACCAGCTACAGACCTGTCTCTAACCAGCTATAGAACTGTCTCTAACCAGCTACAGACCTGTCTCTAACCAGCTACAGACGTGTCTCTAACTAGCTACAGACCTGTCTCTAACTAGTTACAGACCTGTCTCTAACTAGCTATAGACCTGTCTCTAACTAGCTACCGACCTGTCTCTAGCCAGCTACAGGCCTGTCTCTAACCAGCTATAGACCTGTTTCTAAGCAGCTATAGACCTGTCTCTAACCAGCTACAGACCTGTCTCTAACCAGCTATAGACCTGTCTCTAACTAGCTTCAGACCTGTCTCTAACCGGGTACAGACGTGTCTCTAACCAGCTACAGACCTGTGTCTAACTAGCTACAGACCTGTCTCTAACCAGCTACAAGCCTGTCTCTAACCAGCTACAAGCCTGTTTCTAACCAGCTGTAGACCTGTTACTAAACAGCTATAGACCTGTCTCTAACCAGCTACAGACCTGTCTCTAATCTGCTACAGACCTGTCTCTAACTAGCTACAGACCTGTCTCTAACTAGCTTCAGACCTGTTTCTAACCAGCTGTAGACCTGTTTCTAAACAGCTATAGACCTGTCTCTAACCAGCTACAGACCTGTCTCTAACCAGCTACAGAAATGTCTCTAACTAGCTATAGACCTGTCTCTAACCAGCTACAGACTTGTCTCTAACCAGCTACAGAGCTGTCTCTAACTAGGTATAGACCTGTCTCTAACCGGCTACAGACCTGTCTCTGACCAGCTACAGACCTGTCTCTAACCAGCGACAGACGTGTCTCTAACCAGCTACAGACCTGTCTCTAACTTGCTATAGACCTGTCTCTAACCAGCTATAGACGTGTCTCTGACCAGCTACAGACCTATCTCTAACTAGCTACAGACCTGTCTCTAACTAGTTACAGACCTGTCTCTATCTAGCTATAGACCTGTCTCTAACTAGCTATAGACCTGTCTCTAACCAGCTATAGACGTGTCTCTGACCAGCTACAGACCTATCTCTAACTAGCTACAGACCTGTCTCTAACTAGTTACAGACCTGTCTCTATCTAGCTATAGACCTGTCTCTAACTAGCTACATACCTGTCTCTAACCAGCTACAGGCCTGTCTCTAACCAGCTACAGACCTGTCTCTAACTAGTTACAGACATGTCTGTAACTAGTTACAGACCTGTCTCTATCTAGGTATAGATCTGTCTCTAACTAGCTACAGACCTGTCTCTAACCAGCTACAGGCCTGTCTCTAACCAGCTGTAGACCTGTCTCTAACTAGTTACAGACCGGTCTCTCACCAGCTATAGACCTGTGTCTAACCAGCTACAGACGTGTCTCTAACCAGCTACAGACCTGTCTCTAACTAGCTACAGACCTATCTCTAACCAGCAATAGAAATGTCTCTAACCAGCTACAGACCTGTCTCTAACCAGCTATAGAACTGTCTCTAACCAGCTACAGACCTGTCTCTAACCAGCTACAGACGTGTCTCTAACTAGCTACAGACCTGTCTCTAACTAGTTACAGACCTGTCTCTAACTAGCTATAGACCTGTCTCTAACTAGCTACCGACCTGTCTCTAGCCAGCTACAGGCCTGTCTCTAACCAGCTATAGACCTGTTTCTAAGCAGCTATAGACCTGTCTCTAACCAGCTAAAGACCTGTCTCTAACCAGCTATAGACCTGTCTCTAACTAGCTTCAGACCTGTCTCTAACCGGGTACAGACGTGTCTCTAACCAGCTACAGACCTGTGTCTAACTAGCTACAGACCTGTCTCTAACCAGCTACAAGCCTGTCTCTAACCAGCTACAAGCCTGTTTCTAACCAGCTGTAGACCTGTTACTAAACAGCTATAGACCTGTCTCTAACCAGCTACAGACCTGTCTCTAATCTGCTACAGACCTGTCTCTAACTAGCTACAGACCTGTCTCTAACTAGCTTCAGACCTGTTTCTAACCAGCTGTAGACCTGTTTCTAAACAGCTATAGACCTGTCTCTAACCAGCTACAGACCTGTCTCTAACCAGCTACAGAAATGTCTCTAACTAGCTATAGACCTGTCTCTAACCAGCTACAGACTTGTCTCTAACCAGCTACAGAGCTGTCTCTAACTAGGTATAGACCTGTCTCTAACCGGCTACAGACCTGTCTCTGACCAGCTACAGACCTGTCTCTAACCAGCGACAGACGTGTCTCTAACCAGCTACAGACCTGTCTCTAACTAGCTATAGACCTGTCTCTAACCAGCTATAGACGTGTCTCTGACCAGCTACAGACCTATCTCTAACTAGCTACAGACCTGTCTCTAACTAGTTTCAGACCTGTCTCTATCTAGCTATAGACCTGTCTCTAACTAGCTACATACCTGTCTCTAACCAGCTACAGGCCTGTCTCTAACCAGCTGTAGACCTGTCTCTAACTAGTTACAGACCTGTCTCTAACCAGCTACAGACCTGTCTCTAACCAGCTACAGACCTGTCTCTAACTAGCTACAGACCTATCTCTAACCAGCTATGGAAATGTCTCTAACCAGCTACAGACCTGTCTCTAACCAGCTACAGAAATGTCTCTAACCAGCTACAGACCTGTCTCTAACTAGCTATAGACCTGTCTCTAACTAGCTACAGACCTGTTTCTAACCAGCTACAGGCCTGTATCTAACCAGCTATAGACCTGTTTCTAAGCAGCTATAGACCTGTCTCTTACTAGCTACAGACCTATCTCTAACCAGCTATAGAAATGTCTCTAACCAGCTACAGACCTGTCTCTAACCAGCTATAGAACTGTCTCTAACCAGCTACAGACCTGTCTCTAACCAGCTACAGACCTGTCTCTAACTAGCTACAGACTGTCTCTAACTAGTTACAGACCTGTCTCTAACTAGCTATAGAGCTGTCTCTAACTAGCTACCGACCTGTCTCTAGCCAGCTACAGGCCTGTCTCTAACCAGCTATAGACCTGTTTCTAAGCAGCTATAGACCTGTCTCTAACCAGCTACAGACCTGTCTCTAACCAGCTATAGACCTGTCTCTTACTAGCTACAGACCTTTCTCTGACCAGCTACAGATCTGTCTCTAACTAGCTACAAACGTGTCTCTAACTAGCTACAGACCTGTCTCTAACTAGCTTCAGACCTGTCTCTAACCAGCTACAAACATGTCTCTAACCAGCTACAGACCTGTCTCTAACTAGCTATAGACCTGTCTCTAACCAGCTACAGACGTGTCTCCAACTAGCTACAGACCTGTCTCTAACTAGCTACAGACCTGTCTCTAACCAGCTACAGACATGTCTCTAACCAGCTACAGAAATGTCTCTAACCAGCTACAGACCTGTCTCTAACTAGCTATAGACCTGTCTCTAACTAGCTACAGACCTGTTTCTAACCAGCTACAGGCCTGTCTCTAACCAGCTATAGACCTGTTTCTAAGCAGCTATAGACCTGTCTCTTACTAGCTACAGACCTATCTCTAACCAGCTATAGAAATGTCTCTAACCAGCTACAGACCTGTCTCTAACCAGCTATAGAACTGTCTCTAACCAGCTACAGACCTGTCTCTAACCAGCTACAGACCTGTCTCTAACTAGCTACAGACTGTCTCTAACTAGTTACAGACCTGTCTCTAACTAGCTATAGAGCTGTCTCTAACTAGCTACCGACCTGTCTCTAGCCAGCTACAGGCCTGTCTCTAACCAGCTATAGACCTGTTTCTAAGCAGCTATAGACCTGTCTCTAACCAGCTACAGACCTGTCTCTAACCAGCTATAGACCTGTCTCTAACTAGCTACAGACCTTTCTCTGACCAGCTACAGATCTGTCTCTAACTAGCTACAAACGTGTCTCTAACTAGCTACAGACCTGTCTCTAACTAGCTTCAGACCTGTCTCTAACCAGCTACAAACATGTCTCTAACCAGCTACAGACCTGTCTCTAACTAGCTATAGACCTGTCTCTAACCAGCTACAGACGTGTCTCCAACTAGCTACAGACCTGTCTCTAACTAGCTACAGACCTGTCTCTAACCAGCTACAGACATGTCTCTAACCAGCTACAGACCTATCTCTAACCAGCTGTAGACCTTTCTCTAACTAGCTACAGACCTGTCTCTAACCAGCTACAGACGTGTCTCTAACCAGTTACAGACATGTCTCTAACTAGCTACAGACCTGTCTCTAACTAGCTACAGACTGTCTCTAACTAGTTACAGACCTGTCTCTAACTAGCTATAGAGCTGTCTCTAACTAGCTACCGACCTGTCTCTAGCCAGCTACAGGCCTGTCTCTAACCAGCTACAAACGTGTCTCTAACTAGCTACAGACCTGTCTCTAACTAGCTTCAGACCTGTCTCTAACCAGCTACAAACATGTCTCTAACCAGCTACAGACCTGTCTCTAACTAGCTATAGACCTGTCTCTAACTAGCTACAGACATGTCTCTAACCAGCTACAGGCCTGTCTCTAACCAGCTATAGACCTGTTTCTAAGCAGCTACAGACCTGTCTCTAACCAGCTACAGACCTGTCTCTAACCAGCTATAGACCTGTCTCTAACTAGCTACAGACCTTTCTCTGACCAGCTACAGATCTGTCTCTAACTAGCTACAAACGTGTCTAACTAGCTACAGACCTGTCTCTAACTAGCTTCAGACCTGTCTCTAACCAGCTACAAACGTGTCTCTAACCAGCTACAGACCTGTCTCTAACTAGCTATAGACCTGTCTCTAACCAGCTACAGACCTTTCTCTAACCAGCTACAGACGTGTCTCTAACCAGCTACAGACATGTCTCTAACTAGCTACAGACCTGTCTCTAACCAGCTACAGACCTGTCTCTAACCAGCTACAGACCTGTCTCTGACCAGCTACAGATGTGTCTCTAGCCAGCTACAGACCTGTATCTAACCAGCTATAGACCTGTCTCTAACTAGCTTCAGACCTGTCTCTAACCGGGTACAGACGTGTCTCTAACCAGCTACAGACCTGTGTCTAACTAGCTACAGACCTGTCTCTAACCAGCTACAAGCCTGTCTCTAACCAGCTACAAGCCTGTTTCTAACCAGCTGTAGACCTGTTACTAAACAGCTATAGACCTGTCTCTAACCAGCTACAGACCTGTCTCTAATCTGCTACAGACCTGTCTCTAACTAGCTACAGACCTGTCTCTAACTAGCTTCAGACCTGTTTCTAACCAGCTGTAGACCTGTTTCTAAACAGCTATAGACCTGTCTCTAACCAGCTACAGACCTGTCTCTAACCAGCTACAGAAATGTCTCTAACTAGCTATAGACCTGTCTCTAACCAGCTACAGACTTGTCTCTAACCAGCTACAGAGCTGTCTCTAACTAGCTATAGACCTGTCTCTAACCAGCTACAGACCTGTCTCTGACCAGCTACAGACCTGTCTCTAACCAGCGACAGACGTGTCTCTAACCAGCTACAGACCTGTCTCTAACTAGCTATAGACCTGTCTCTAACCAGCTATAGACGTGTCTCTGACCAGCTACAGACCTATGTCTAACTAGCTACAGACCTGTCTCTAACTAGTTACAGACCTGTCTCTATCTAGCTATAGACCTGTCTCTAACTAGCTACATACCTGTCTCTAACCAGCTACAGGCCTGTCTCTAACCAGCTGTAGACCTGTCTCTAACTAGTTACAGACCTGTTTCTAACCAGCTACAGACCTGTCTCTAACCAGCTATAGACCTGTGTCTAACCAGCTACAGACGTGTCTCTAACCAGCTACAGACCTGTCTCTAACTAGCTACAGACCTATCTCTAACCAGCTATGGAAATGTCTCTAACCAGCTACAGACCTGTCTCTAACCAGCTACAGAAATGTCTCTAACCAGCTACAGACCTGTCTCTAACTAGCTATAGACCTGTCTCTAACTAGCTACAGACCTGTTTCTAACCAGCTACAGGCCTGTCTCTAACCAGCTATAGACCTGTTTCTAAGCAGCTATAGACCTGTCTCTAACTAGCTACAGACCTATCTCTAACCAACTATAGAAATGTCTCTAACCAGCTACAGACCTGTCTCTAACCAGCTATAGAACTGTCTCTAACCAGCTACAGACCTGTCTCTAACCAGCTACAGACCTGTCTCTAACTAGCTACAGACTGTCTCTAACTAGTTACAGACCTGTCTCTAACTAGCTATAGAGCTGTCTCTAACCAGCTACAGACCTGTCTCTAGCCAGCTACAGGCCTGTCTCTAACCAGCTATAGACCTGTTTCTAAGCAGCTATAGACCTGTCTCTAACCAGCTACAGACCTTTCTCTAACCAGCTATAGACCTGTCTCTAACTAGCTACAGACCTTTCTCTGACCAGCTACAGATCTGTCTCTAACTAGCTACAAACGTGTCTCTAACTAGCTACAGACCTGTCTCTAACTAGCTTCAGACCTGTCTCTAACCAGCTACAAACATGTCTCTAACCAGCTACAGACCTGTCTCTAACTAGCTATAGACCTGTCTCTAACCAGCTACAGACGTGTCTCCAACTAGCTACAGACCTGTCTCTAACTAGCTACAGACATGTCTCTAACCAGCTACAGACCTATCTCTAACCAGCTGTAGACCTGTCTCTAACCAGCTACAGACCTGTCTATGACCAGCTACAGACCTGTCTCTAACTAGCTACAGACCTGTCTCTAACTAGCTACAGGCCTGTCTCTAACCAGCTACAGACGTGTCTCTAACCAGTTACAGACATGTCTCTAACTAGCTACAGACCTGTCTCTAACCAGCTACAGAACTGTCTCTAACTAGCTACAGACCTGTCTCTAACTAGTTACAGACCTGTCTCTAACTAGCTATAGACCTGTCTCTAACTAGCTACAGACATGTCTCTAACCAGCTACAGGCCTGTCTCTAACCAGCTATAGACCTGTTTCTAAGCAGCTATAGACCTGTCTCTAACCAGCTACAGACCTGTCTCTAACCAGCTATAGACCTGTCTCTAACTAGCTACAGACCTTTCTCTGACCAGCTACAGATCTGTCTCTAACTAGCTACAAACGTGTCTAACTAGCTACAGACCTGTCTCTAACTAGCTTCAGACCTGTCTCTAACCAGCTACAAACATGTCTCTAACCAGCTACAGACCTGTCTCTAACTAGCTACAGACCTGTCTCTAACCAGCTACAGACCTGTCTCTAACCAGCTACAGACGTGTCTCTAACCAGCTACAGACATGTCTCTAACTAGCTACAGACCTGTCTCTAACCAGCTACAGACCTGTCTCTAACCAGCTATAGACCTGTCTCTAACCAGCTACAGACCTGTCTCTAACCAGCTACAGGCCTGTCTCTAACCAGCTGTAGGCCTGTCTCTAACTAGTTATAGACCTGTCTCTAACCAGCTACAGACCTGTCTCTAACCAGCTATAGACCTGTGTCTAACCAGCTACAGACGTGTCTCTAACCAGCTATAGACCTGTCTCTAACCAGCTACAGACCTGTCTCTAACCAGTTACAGACCTGTCTCTAACCAGCTATAGACCTGTCTCTAACCAGCTATAGACCTGTCTCTAACCAGCTACAGACGTGTCTCTGACCAGCTACAGACCTGTCTCTATCCAGACCAGACCAGAGCCCAGACCAGACACCAGACCAGACCAGACCAGAGAACAGACCAGAGAACAGACAAGAGAACAGACCAGACCAGACCAGACCAGAGAGCAGACTAAACATGGAGAAGCAGATTTAGCTGTTATGCTGCACACAAGAGGAACAAACTGGAGATGAAACTCTCACCAAATGGAGACACTTTTACATTCAGATTAAAAACACTTCTTTTCTCGTTAAAAGCCAAAGAATACAAGTGGACCTTTAAACGAGACTTAAAGATCTCCACTTTGAATTGTCAAGTAACTCTGAACTTTAACTTTGCTGGACGTTGTCGTTTACTTCTGCTGCTTACTTACTCTGTGCTTTATGAATGTCTCTGAGAGGTGAAGCTTAATGAGAAATAAACCCTGAAGTCTGTCCATGTTCATTTCACTGCAGGAGTTTAGGCGTTGAAAGCAACGAGACGATGTCTGACCTGCTACGATCAGGATTTTTAGAGAAACATGACACATTTAGCTACAAAGCTAATAAAAGAGTTCTCGTTTGAGTGTTTAAGTCAGGAAAATCCTCTATCATTTGATCAGGCTCCAGACAGACTGACAGAAAGGCCTGCAAGCTGGATATCTATATCAGAATAATGTCTAAATCCAGCCAGTGTATCTGTGCTTTCTGCCGGCTTCCGTCACTCAGCGCTCAGAGATTATCGCCTCGTCTCTCAGCAACACATTTTTCCAGCCTCTGGCCGGGCCGTACATACTGCACACAATTAGCAGTTACTGAAGTCGGGGTTATGGATGATGGGGGAGCAGATGGCTGTGGAGTGGGGGTGTACATGGTAATAGATAGTCAGAGGATTAGGAGATACACGGTCTTGATAGGTCGTGGATTAGGGGACAGGGTAATGGAGAGCAGGGGGATTAGGTGTGATGTAATGTGAGGTTAAAGGGGGTTAGAAAAGGAGAAGACTGGAGTTAGGAGGGATTGGTCCAAGAGCTGGTGCAACAGCATAAGGTGAAGGTTTAATAAGTGAATGTAACGTATGACAAAGACCTGAAAATCCCTTTATAATGTAGTAAATGTAGAAAACCGCAGAGCGTAGGAAGCAGACGGGTTGTTTTACCACGACTGTACACTCTGATGCACCAGCCTGAAAGTATGCAGCTCCACCAGCGGATACGCAAGATCACACAAGGTTTCATCAGCACTTAAAACGCCACTAGATCGTCAGCTTCCAAGCTGCTATGCTCTTATTGACAACAGCTTGTGATAAATCCACAATGAGTTATCAATGATAACACTGTTATTACATGAAGTTACTTCCTGTCAGACTTTCCACCAATCAGAGAGCTTAAACTGACGGTAACGTCCAATCAGGAGCAGCCAAAGATCAACAAGTGATGAGAAAAGCAGGAAAGTAATGATCCTCTATGGCTGCAATAAAGCCAAGAAGACGTTTGGGATGCAGCTCAGATGGAGGTGCTTTTGTGAGGAAAGCAGGTAGATAGTAGCAGGAAGAAGTGGAACAATTTGATTCTAGTTAGATGCACGTTTCAGGTGTTCAGAGGCGTCCCACAGAGATCTGTACTCGGCCCACTTCTTTTCTTTAGACATGAATGAATTCCTGATGTTGTGATGCAGCAGTGTGTATTAACATAAACCTGCCTGCAAGCTCAAGTCTCACATTTAGTAAAAACTGTCAGAATATTCTGCTAACAAAAAATGTAAATATGGAAACAGTGTGTGTGTGTGTGTGTGTTTCAGACGTGAGAGAATGATGTGCAGATGAGAAAAGGCTTGGTCACTGCTGATCTGTGTTATTTCTACAAACTTCTGGTTGCTTTTTATGCTGCTTTATCTATTCATACATTCATTTTACATCATTTTAGCCTCAGAATCTGACAGCTGAGGCTGAAACATCACATCTCCATGGAAACGTCACGTCTACATGCTGACTGGGATTTAAAGGGTTGGAGAGTTGTTTAAGAAAATAAAAGGTAATATGTTTCTTGGGCACACAGTATATCAGTTAATTTACCAGGAACATGGCAAAAACTGACAGTGCCAAATTAAATCTGAGTAACGAATACCTCTACTTTGCTTGACTCATCGGTTCGGCAACAGGAAAGAGCTTTTTTTTTTTCTTTCAAGGCTGTCGTGGTAATGTAGACATGCTGAGGGCCTCCATAACCCCTACGGCTTGACTGTTACACGGAAAGGGACACCTTACCTCTGCTACTATGACGGGACTAAATCAACAACTCGTCTGTGGATCTATGTTTTTTATTTAGCTACCAGGCAGGAACAACTGTAAATACACTGAAGACAGAGCTATTAAAATGAGAGAAGTGTGATGGAGCAGGCGTATAAATGAGACGGAGACTCGGTTGGCGTCTCTGACCGATGATGATATAAAGTGAATGCGACTGTGATAACAGCCCAGCTGTCACCAGGTCACCAAATCTGCCTGCAGACATTAAACCTGAGTGAGACCGGCCTGTTGCTGCTGCTGCAGACCTCTGCTAGCACACAGCGCTGAAGCTGAAGCTAGCGCTGAAGCTAGTGCTGAAGCTAGTGCTGACACCGAGATAACAGCTGGGTCCATGTGGAAGGATCTGGTTGGACAGAACCTTTCCCTGATCTGATTGAAATGGTCCAGAAGAATCTGGCGCCAGGCATGATGAGAGCTGGTGGGACCCTTTGCAGGTCATGAGATTAACTGATGTAACCAGCAATGTTCAGGAACATGTGACATCTGAGAGTTTCCATGTTTGGTTCCAGATTCCTTAAAGCTGATCTATTTGACATCATAGATGCTTCTATATTATCCAGGTAAGATGTCACCTCTGATTCAGAGAAAAGCCCACCAGTTCAGTTCAGTATGTGGAACCATATCTGCTGCATCAGGCCAACATCTGGACCAGTTCCTGATGTCTGGAACCATATCTTCTGCTTCAGACCAACATTAAGACCAGTTCCTGATGTCTGGAACCATATCTGCTGCTTCAGACCAACATCTGGACCAGTTTCTGATGTCTGGAACCATATCTGCTGCATCATACCAGCTTCTGGACCAGTTCCTGATGTCTGGAACCATATCTGCTGCTTCAGACCAACATCTGGACCAGTTTCTGATGTCTGGAACCATATCTGCTGCATCATACCAGCTTCTGGACCAGTTCCTGATGTCTGGAACCATATCTGCTGCTTCAGACCAACATCTGGACCAGTTTCTGATGTCTGGAACCATATCTGCTGCATCATACCAGCTTCTGGACCAGTTTCTGATGTCTAGAACCATATCTGCTGCTTCAGACCAACATTTAGACCAGTTCCTGATGTCTGAAACTATATCTGCTGTTTCAGACCAACATCTGGATCAGTTCCTGATGTCTGGAACCATATCTGCTGCATCATACCAGCTTCTGGACCAGTTCCTGATGTCTGGAACCATATCTGCTGCATCATACCAGCTTCTGGACCAGTTTCTGATGTCTGGAACCATATCTGCTGCTTCAGACCAACATTTAGACCAGTTCCTGATGTCTGAAACTATATCTGCTGTTTCAGACCAACATCTGGATCAGTTCCTGATGTCTGGAACCATATCTGCTGCATCATACCAGCTTCTGGACCAGTTCCTGATGTCTGGAACCATATCTGCTGCATCATACCAGCTTCTGGACCAGTTTCTGATGTCTGGAACCATATCTGCTGCTTCAGACCAACATTTAGACCAGTTCCTGATGTCTGGAACCATATCTGCTGCTTCAGATCAGGTTCTGGACCAGTTCCTGGTATGTGGAACTACCTGCTGCTTCAGATCAGGTTCTGGACCAGTCCCTGATGTCTGGAACCATATCTGCTGCTTCAGATCAGGTTCTGGACCAGTTCCTGGTATGTGGAACTACCTGCTGCTTTGGTCCAGCTTCTTCATGACCAGCCGGATGAAAGCATGGAAAATTCTTGGAGTCAAGAACTTCCTGGTGAGTGCATGGTGGAAGCAGCTCATGGTCAGTGTTTCTCTACCTTCCTTTGGTGTTATGATCGCTTCTCTGCTGGATGTTTCACCACCTCACCATGCTCATCTGCTCCAGCTGAGCTTCCTGATTGCTCCTCATCTTCACCTGCTTCCTGCTCTACTTAAACTAACTCCTGTTCCTGTTTCCCTGCCAGGTGGTCAGCAGAACTTCTCATGTTGATATCCAGCTCTCCTTTCTAGGTTCCTGTCACCAACCCTGGCTTGCCTTCATTTATCTTGCCTTGGCCTTGTTGGATCCTTCTCGTCCTGTGTCTTGCTTGGACTTGGACCCTTTCTCTGAACGACCATGGATTCTTACCTTCTCCACTGGATCAGTGGCCGATCTCTGCCTCTTGTTATGGCCAATGCCTGCCTAACAACCACTTGTCTGGATTCCAACAGCTTTTCAGGAGCAGACCACCACTTCCTGCAGGACTGGACCCTGTCTTCCTCCTGAACCTCCCTCGTTTTAAAACTTAACACCTTCATCGGATTGTGTGTGTGTGTGCTCTGGGTCCTCAAGGATGCCACATTACAATTTGGTGTGTTTGGTGGTTTTAATCTAACGTGGTCCTCACCAGGTAGGGTGGGGAGCTCTGGTCATTGACGGCTGCAGTCCTATAAGTAGTAGATCTTTCCCTGCTCCAACACACCTGATTCAAATGATTATGTTTCTGTGCAGAACTCTGTAAACTGTGAGATCCTTTTGATTTGAAATGTTGGTTGAAATGTTTGAGCGGTAAACATCTAAAAACCTACATGGCTGTGACCGTCAATGACCAGAGTGCCCCACCTCTGGTCCAGATTCTTTCTGGGGATCCAGACTGGGTCGTCTTCATGAGGAATAATGCTAGGATGTCCCTGGTGAAAACATCAGCTCATGTTGAAATGAACTTCACATGTAGCTTGTTGCTAAGCAGCTGCATGGTACATCTAAGTCTGGTAGATGACGCTAATAGTCCACCAGACTCAGTAGTTTGCGTCTTACTGCACTTCAGGCATATTAGACCTTTTGAACAATGTATCTTTCACCAGAAGTGGCACTACATCAGGAACTGTTTTTTGTAACAGAGATCAAGACAAACAGTGAAGAAGAAAGCCGGTTCATCTATTGGTTAATGCAGGACGCCAGTTCCTATCAGAATAAAACATGGAGCTGAATGAGACCCAGGTGGACTGTGGTTGATCAGACCTTTTCCTGTGTTTTTCCATGTCTGGCCGGGAGACATTTCTCTTCATATCGTCCTACACCCATGTCTGCAAAAATGTCCTATGTTGAACTCACAGCCCTACTGCGTTGTAGTCCTATCCCTGTATTTGGTTCACTGTAAGCAGACCAAGACTTACATTTGTAGAGGGGCCAGAGTCTACTTCTCTGACAGGAATCAGAGTTTGCGTTTTCATTTCCCAAACGAAGCATACTTCCCGAGCTATCTAACTAGGATCTGAATGAGAAGGGCTGGTGTGGATGCATCCTGAGGGAACAAACCGCTTCAGGGTTCACTTGCAAATGAACCCAGAGCCCCAATTTTCAAAAGGACCAGAGTTCACATCTGTTGTAGAAGACCAGGGTTCGGTTACACTGCTCCAGCGTGACTGCACCTACAGTCTCGGCCACCCAAAGGAACGTTAAAACTATGTATCTTTCTGACATTCAAACTGTCTGACTCGCTTGATGGCACACTTCTAGAGCCATCACTACCCAGCAGTGTCCTGAGGCCGAGGCCACACAATACAACTGATCCTGCGTGATGTTTCACACCACATCACATGCCAGCAACCACATCTGAACACCCCGACCGTTTTGAGCGAGCATCGTCGGTCATTCAGCAAAGAAATGCAAGAGTACCAGAGGAGAGGAAAATAATGAAGGGGACAGAGGAAGAGAAAAGACAAAAATCATCATCAGACTGACTTTTACTGGCTAGAGAGATCTGAGAGAAGAGACGGGATGAAGAGGTCACTGGATTTACTGAGAAACCGTGCAGTAGTCCCTCTTCAACAATGCACTGAATGACACACACATTCATATAACACTGCAAACTACATACCGTATTTTTCCGGCTGCAAGGCAACTATGGAGTCTTTCTGTGCTTAAGTCATACACGAGGTGCATTGCGTTGTTGGGCGCATGCTAAAACAAAAGTAAAACAGTCACGGAAGCGAAACAGTGAGCTCGGTTGAACTTTATTCAACTAGGGTGCATATATAGAAATACATTTTTTTTTTTATCAATCTGTTGTCACAAATCCATTGATCTTCTGTATCTGAACTGAACAGCGGGACAATTTCACCATCAAGCATACCGGGTTCTCTCGTCATTGTCAGTCTCGTTGGGGGGTGGCTGTTCATCGACGATACCGGCTTTTGTGAAGCTCAAAGGATATACATTAGCCCAGGCATCCATTCATGTATGGTGGCGTAACTCACCCGATGCTGCCTCTCAGTCTTCGTAAAGGTGTGTTTGCCGTCTCTCATCCATCTCTCCCATGAACTTCACTTTAAACGCCTTTGTTTTCGCCAATGTCCAGTAGTTGGAGTTCTTTTGTTTCTCTGGTAATGATGGAAAGCTCCCAGTTCATTTGCTTCACTTCATTTTTCACAGTAGATTTAGGAACTCAGTGCGCACAAGGTGCACCGGATTTACAGGAGCGCCATCTAGTTTTAGGAAAAAGAAAGGCTTTTACGGGCCTTATGGTGCAGAAAACACGGTAAGTGCTTTTAAAGATTTTATAACCCGTTTAGTACATGCTGAAGCACTATGGGTAATAGAGTCCTGTCCAATTCACCCATAGACTACTTCTCTTCCTCCTCAGCTACACATGCCCTGAACACAAACCAGCAACAACAAAAACAGGTTACCACAATGGTCCACCATCTCCTGCTGCTCTCAGCTGATACAGAGGATGCAACGTCACAGGAATACAGAGATTCCTTCATAGTGCTGGTAAAGCTGGTGATGCAAGCAGACAAATACAACAGAGGATGACTAAAACCTGCAGGATTAATGATTTCAGCTATTCTCCCTCTGTGGCAGGATGAGGTGGGTTCAGGTTGCAGGGCGGCTGATGCTTCCGCTCGTTAGTGGCGGTTATTTCTGCGACCTGTAAACAAGCAGACAGAGCGTGAGCGTGGAGCGTGCATGTTGGTCATGGCATGCCCTGCAGCATGCTGAGAGATGAGCTTGTTTGTAATGAGAGCGGCTGTTTTTAGATGCGTCTATTTGGCGTACGCTCACATGTCTATCCCCAATGAAACCGCATTCATTCACGGTGTGGTAACACACGCCTCATTCAGGACCTGGAGTTTGGCTGTCAGAGGGATCTCAGCCTGGAGGAGGCAAGATGAGCTGTCCAGAAATCAGGTGTTTATAGTTCGTTCGGACCGTTACCCTTGACACAGCTGCTGGTTGCAGAAAGACGAGACACTCTAATTATGAAAATATGTGGAAACCGCAATCAGGCATTTACAGTGTTGTATTCACACGAAACGTTGTGGTTCAAACCTCTTTTACTAAAACTGATATCTATCGTTGGGTTAAATTAATCCCCGTTTTATTTATGATGTTGGGAAAGTAGGAAGTAGCATCTTCAGGTCCTGATGTCCAAACTTGTATTCTGCTTCTTGGCCTGCAATAAAAGCAGGACTGTCTGCGTTTCACTGTTGTCAGACAGTCCAGACAGAAAACAGGGTTTTAGCTGCAGCAAGCAAATTCCCCTGCTAGCTGTTAGCTGCTAGCTGTTAGCTGTTAGCATATCCCAGCATGGAGGTGGAAACGGACACATGGAGGACAAAAGACTAAAAACAGGATCTGAAATCCAGTAAAGACCTGGACCAGCACCTGAGAACGACATCCAGACCTTCAGCTGATCCTTCTACTGTTGGCTGAAGCATCATCAGAAATGGTTTCCATGGGAACGTGGCTGCAAAGAAGCCAGAAGCCAAGAATGGCAAGAATTCTGCCAAGAATTGGACTGAAAGTCAGTGGAAACAGGTCTGATGGAGGGACGGATCCAGAACACGACTGAAGCGGTGTGGGATCATCTGCCAGAAAACAGAAGAGAAGCTTCGACAGCGCTTCAAGGATCCTGGAGAACTCTTCCTGGAAAGTCCTTTAAGAATCCTGGAGAACTCTTCCTGGAAAGTCCTTCAAGGATCCTGGAGAACTCTTCCTGGAAAGTCCTTCAAGGATCCTTGAGAACTCTTCCTGGAAAGTCTTTGAAGAAGTCTGGAGAACTCTTCCTGGAAAGTCCTTCAAGGATCCTGGAGAACGCTTCCTGGAAAGTCTTTGAAGAAGTCTGGAGAACTGCTCCTGACAGGAATAACGGGTTGGTCCCATGTGAGTTCTCATCCGTTTCAGACGCCCCTGCTTTAAGAAGCCCTGCTTCCAGCGAGTCTGGGTCAGTACCGTAGGGTTCGGTTTGGTCCAGTGAACTCTGACCATCATTGCATTTCCACTGTCAACTGTTAGGGGATGTAGGCACAAGTTCCACTAAAACGGACTAAGAGAACATTCCCATCAGGACACTCCGCTAGACTCGGTCCAGTGGGGGATTCGGTCCTGTCAGGGACTCGGCCCGGCTGGGGACTCGGTCCGACTGGGGACTTGGTCCGGTCGGGGACTCGGTCCGACTGGGGACTTGGTCCGGTCGGGGACTCGGATCAGCTGTAAGGGGGTGTATCCATGTGAACTGAGACCGTGTTCACGCTGCTCTTTGGTGAAACCAGCCAAACCATTAGAATAATATCTCCCCATTCCCACCAGAGGTGGCGCTGCTCTAGTATTTAGCAGAAGAGAGGACCAGACCGGCGTGAAGAAGAAAACTCCAAAACTGTTTCCTCCACCTGCCAGTTAAACATGGAGACCAAACTATGGCTGTTTCAGGTTTTTATTGTGTCTTATGCAAGTATACTGCAGAAATCCACTGCAACAATGGACGCAGTATGAACACCAGACGAGACAGAGGACCCTTAACGCCGTCGCTATGGATTTACCCACAATGCAACGCTACGCCACATGCAGGAAGGGACTTTTTGTTGTCCAACATTAATTCATAGCATATTTTTTATTGTTATAGATAAAAATATTAACTGTGGTGTAGTAATTTTAGATATTACTGATAAGTTTCCAGTATTGTAAACATATAATTGTCAAATAAAATGATTTTGTCAGAGAGTAGCTGAGAACAGAGAAGACAAACGAATTCTTTAGGAAAGATTTACAAAAAGAAGAGAGGAAATGGCTTTATCCAGATAAAGTATATACTGCCTATGATACATCTGTAAAAGTACTTATATGATGACAAACTTGGTCCAATAATTCAGTATAATTATAATAAACAGAAAATAAGTCCGTTTTAGATTCTCGCAGGCTAATCATACGATAAACCTGCTCGGATGGAACGGACTTGATGTCAGGTAAAGTCCTGGTCTTGTTACTGGTCCCAGTCCAACTTTACTTTTGTTGAGTAAGGACTTACAAAATGCATGTCAAAAGAAAAACAAGCTGTACAGAGATTTTATTAAATTTACAACTAAGAATGCAGAAAACAAAGAAAGATTCCTGTTTTATTTTGTAGTTTTTCCCTGTTCAGTTCCCTTGCCTTGCTTCCTGTGTAGCCTTTGTTCCTGTTCAGTTTTCACCTGGTCTTGTTAGTTCATCCATTTCACCTCTGTCTTGTTTTGTTCCCCAGTATTTATAGCCCTTGGTTTCAGTTCTGTTTGCTGGTTCATTGGGTTTGCTTGTACTTGTGTTAGTGTTTGCTTCCCTTCAGTCCAGAGTTCTGCCACTAAAACTTCTTCAATCAGCATTCCTGGGTCCTGTCCCTGCATTTGGGTCCTCACCTCAACCTCAACCTTGACAGAAAATGACATTAGTGGATGTGATGACAGACATATTTATTAATAAAAGAACGATAGATTGTATAATAAAAGCTTTGAATTATATATATAAACCATCTTTTAGTTCAGGTGTCTTTCCAGATATGATGAAAAGGTCATTCTGTGTCATTGCGCTCACAGTTTTCTAAATGACCTGTTTCCGAAGAAATTACAGAAATTTATTGATAAGAACAACCTGTCGCATGTTTGCAGTTTGGTTTTCAGACCAGCGGGTCACCAGCCATGTCGTTACTGTAAATAACAGAATAAATAACACTAAACAATAAAAAATGTAGAAATGTTTTTTTTTTTTAATTGGTCTAAAGGGCTTTTGATATGGTTCAGCATCCTTTATTAATCTCTAAGTTGTAAAGTTATGTGGTGAAAAGTGTGGCATCAGACTGGCTAAGGAGTTATTTATTTCCAATGCAGTTTGGAAACTACAATTCTGTTCATAAGATTATTATATATGGAGTCCCAAAAGGTTCAGTATTGGGTCAAAACCTTTTTATTTTGTACATTAATGATATTTGTAAAGTTTCTAACTCAATGCATTGTGTTTTATTTGCTGCTGACACCAATGTCTTTTGTTCTGGGATGATTTAAAATCCATTAAAAAAAAGTACAAACAAAATGATTCAATTAAAAATATGGTTCGTTGATAATAATTAAGTTGATATTTAATTTGGAAAAGACTAAATTGACAGTTTAAAAAAAACAGCCGAATAGCTTACCTTCTATAGCGTTAACATAGATAAAGAACATAAAATTATGCTTTTATTATTTGATAACAACTAGACATAGACATAAAATCTAGACATAAAATCCAAAATAGCCAAAAATATTTTCATTTTAAAGTGATAAAGTTTGGGACATGAGCACACTGATAATGTTGTATTGTGCTTTGATTTGACCATATTTCAGCTATCGTTTGGCAGCGTGTGGCAACACTAATAAAAGCATTACCACCCTTTGTTTTTGTTACAAAAAAGAGTATTAACAATAACGTATCCGGGTGGCTACAGAGAACATACTCACAGATTTTTTATTTTACCTAGCTTATCGGAAATATTGGATTTGGTTGAGTTACAAACATCCACAATAACGTATGAAACAAAGAACAAAAATGGACCTGAGCAGATAGAGAATTTATTTTAGCTGCGTTAAAATATGGAATTAATTGAATGTTAATATGAAAGTTGTACAATTGTTTTTGTTTCAGAAAATGTTGAAAAAAGATTAAATAAGTTGCTATTCTTCAGAGGATGAATAGAAAAAGTAACTTAGGAATTTCTTTTTATTTCATGTGAGTGTTGGCGGTGTTACTTTTGGCACCAAACAGAAGGAGAGACGGATGAGAACTACATTAACCCCACAGGAAACTGTGTGCCAGCGTTGCCATACAGTAAAAACAATAAATTATACAGAAGCAATGATCAGAAGAAGACAAAAAAAAAATATACATAAGTATAAAGTCTAAAAATATGTACAAGAAATATGAATACAGGCAGATAATGTGCGAGTAAGAGAGCTTTAAGTAACTGTGTTCTATGTGGAGAAAACAGGTGTTCATTCATTTTCTTCATTCATTCATTCATTTTCTTAACCATTTAATCCAATTCAGGGTCGCGGGGAAGCTGGAGCCTATCCCAGCTAGCTTTGGGCGACAGACCCTGGACAACTCGCCAGTCCATCATTTTCTTCTACCTTCTTTTCATTTGAGATGCAGTAAAAAGTAGCAAAAAATGTGAACAAATGTGTTTCTGTAAACCAAAATGGAAAATATAATCCCATCAGAGTGACTTAAGACCATAGACCATATATTAAAGATGGACGAAGCCCCTGGTGGTTAAAAGTGAAGTTGAAGCAAAAGTGCATAAAACTGCAGTTCCCCCTTCATCCACTAGGGGCTGCAAAACAGAGCAAATCCCCATAGACTCCCATGTTAAAAAGACCAACTTCACAGCAGAAATAAACATGTTTACAGCAGGAATAAACATGTTTACAGTATAAATAAACATGTTTACAGCAGGAATAAACATGTTTACAGTATAAATAAACATGTTTACAGCAGAAATAAACATGTTTACAGTATAAATAAAAATGTTACATCAGAAATAAACATGTTTACAGCAGGAATAAACATGTTTACAGTATAAATAAACATGTTTACAGCAGGAATAAACATGTTTACAGTATAAATAAACATGTTTACAGCAGAAATAAACATGTTTACAGTATAAATAAACATGTTTACAGCAGAAATAAACATGTTTACAGTATAAATAAACATGTTACATCAGAAATAAACATGTTTACAGCAGGAATAAACATGTTTACAGTATAAATAAACATGTTACATCAGAAATAAACATGTTTACAGCAGGAATAAACATGTTTACAGTATAAATAAACATGTTTACAGCCTGGTTCAAAAATCCATTTTCGGTTTAATAGGTCAGGTTTACCTTCATGACAACTGTGGGGGGAGTGAATTTTTTTCTAACTCGTCAGTTTAAAAGTAATTTAATTGCAAAATTCTGTATATTTAGGGGCGTGTCCTTTTGATTGACAGGTACCCGATCTCCCGCTTCAAGTCAGAAGAACGTAGAACAACCGCAGTTTTTAGCTGGTTAAACGTGACTTAGCTTTAGCCTGCTTACCTCCGTTAGCTGGTTAGCTCCTGTTGTCTCCAGGTTAGCTCGGTTAGCTCTTAGCTACAGAAAGCTCGGAGTTCGCTCGATGTCAATCATCCACCATGACGCTCACAGCCCCCCTCTCAGCTCCACCTCTTTGCCCATATTTGTATTTTCGGGTTAGACGACACGCATGCCCCTGCCAAGATGGCGATGGTAGGAACCGCCCACCGAGATTTAATTCAGCTCTTCAGAAACCTATGGGTGATGTCACGGAGGCTCCGCCCATCTTTCTCAGACGGTCTATACTGAAGAGGCAGACGATGGACAGACAGCTCTGTATCTGTCCTTAGTACAGAACATAAACAGGTCTTCAGAGGGTTCACACAGTGATGGAGAATAAAGCTGCTCAGATTAAACAGTTGCTTCCACTTTCACCAGAGAACTGGACTGACTGGTTCTGAACCAGAGGCTCGACTTTTATTAATGTGTGAACATGTTTTTAATGTTGATGTTTTCGATAGGTTGATGAAGGAATCAGAGTAGGATGGGGACTGAACTGGGGGACTTTACTGACTTGTTTAAGGCGCTCTTGTGCATCCTCTGCTCCTCGACCTCGTCATGCCGACTCCGGGTCTTGATCCTTTGTTCCCAGAACGTCTTGATGAGCAGTCGGTCATGAACCAAAGCCAGATTCATCTGCAGCAACACAAATAATGAGATTATTGCAACACTTACCTCTTTTTTTATATCAGGTTATGTATAGTGACATGATCAGTCAGGTTTATTGATCGGCGTGTATTAGTGGTGGCCTGATTGATCAGGATGTATGATAAGGGGAGTTATTTGTTCTAATCTTGTAGCAAGTGCTTTGCTAATTATTTTAAGATCTGCGTTCATCTGTGATATTGGTCGGTAACTAGATGGAAGTGTCGGGTCTTCTACTGGTTTTACTATTATACTGGCCAAGTTCATGTTTTGGGATATGTGGTCTTTTTCCTCTGTTTCTGAAACCATTTTATAAAATGTGTGCCAGATGTGGGAAACCATCTGGTCCTGGAGCTTTATTACTGGGATGTGTTGTACAGCTTCATGGAGTTCCTCTACTGAAATGGGTGAATCCAGAACCATTTCCTCTTCCTGTTGTAACTTTGGAAGATTAAGGTTGCTGAGAAACTCCTCCATGCTGTTGTCTGATGGATCAGTTTCTAGGGAATATAATGTTTTATAGAAATCCCTAAATATGTTATTTATTCTGGGTCATGGACAGTATTTCCTGCTGAATCCTGAACAGAGGAGATGGTTGTTTTCTCCTTGTTTGCTTTTCATGGATTTGTGAGAAATCTTCCAGATTTGTTGCTCTGTTCAAAGTTCTCCAACTTCACACTTCTTCTTTATGGCTTTTGAGTCGTCTGGATGACAGAGTGGTGGTAAACACTGCCGCCTCACTGGAGGGACATCTGTGATTTGTTTTTGTTTGTTTTCTGTGTGGAGTTTGCATGTTTTCTCCATGTATGTGTGGGTTCTCTCCGGGTTCTCCGGCTTCCTCCTACCATCCAAAGACATGCATGTTAGGTTAATTGGTTACTATAAATTACCCCTAGGAGTGAGTGTGAGTGGTTGTTTGTCTTTGTGTGTCCCTGTGATGGACTGACGAGCTGTCCAGGGTGTACCCTGCCTTTCTCCCGAAGACTGCTAGGATAGGCTCCAGCTTCCCCACGACTCTTCATCGGATTAAGCGGATAGGATGATGAACCAGTGAATGTTTGTTCCAGTGGTGTAGTGGTCTGCCAAGAAGTGGGTCTCCTCTTAATTTTTTTCCCTTTTTTTTTTTTAAAGTATACCCTATGTATACCTGGGTACACCCTGGACTACACCACTGGTTTGTCCTCTCCAGATTCTTCAGTTCAGTCCAAAACCATGATGTTATCCATGATGTTTCCACTCCTGTTCTCAGTGAAGGCAGACGCTTTTCTCTTTGCTCCTGTTTCCTCCCCTCCCTCCCACTCTGGCCTGCGACTTTGTCCTGTCTGACTCAGAGCCTCTTTTGACATCTCTTTAGTCTTTACTCAAATTTACATCATGGATCTGATCAGCTGGTCTCTCAATGCAATTAATCAAATTTTCTCAACCCAAAGATCGGGCAGAGGGGAGCCTGCTTGTCCTGAGGGGACGCTTCCGGCCGGATACGTTCAGGACTCATGGGCCAGATGGAGACCAATGTGTCTGGCGGTTCTGTCCTCTGAGGACGTGGAGGATGTTTACATCTTTGGATTATTGGTGATCGGGATTCTACTGATTGGCGCTGGTAGAGTTCTGATCTACCTGAAGACCCGTGAGATTCTGGCAACAACTGGCAGGCTGCCTGAATTCTGTAACGGTATGTACCGGGCTAGCAGTGCACAGACTCTTGTGTTGACCGGACTCGACTGTAAGCAGGATACCAGTCTGGCCCATACTGGTCATCTGGCCGTGCTCCCAGAGCTGGTCCGCAGAATCAACAACAACATGGAGAAGATGTCTGCTAGATTCGGTGGAAATTGACCCCCCCCCCATTCGTCTGTCTGGAGCTGCCTGCCTGAGATCTGCTATGGACTCAAGGCCGAGGGCAAATTGTTTTCCTCGCCTGGAACCCAAACAACAATCATATCTGGATTTGGCTTCCCAGCGGCCTTGGGCCGGCGCAAACCCCCCCTGAAAACGGAAGAAGAGATGTTCATAGATGCTCTGTCCCCCTCCTCATTCACCAATGCATGAAACCAAACTGTGATATTATTTTGGATCTGCTAATTTTGCCCAAGTAAAAGACAAATGTGGATGTTTTCAGCTTGGATTCAGGTTCTGAATTCCAATATTGATCATATACTATATAGATAATGTCACTCAACACAAACAGCATCCATTTATTTTTAAAGACAAATATTCATGTATCATTATCCCATACGACGGATTAAATGTAATTAAGATAAAGAGAGAGAAAAAGGTCTTATTTTCTCCCAGATTTGGAAAACTGGCCCCATAAGACAGCCGTGATTGGACTGCAGTGGTCATGTGGTGCAGACAGTAGTGTACTTTATACGTTCATATCAAGTTGTGCTGTTAAACAATACTTTACAGTTTGTTTTATTTTAAACATCTAGAAATGCAGCCGATACTGAAGAGCCTAAAAGCTTTACAGTCATAATCAGCGAGACACGATGCATTTTACTCAGACTTCAACGTGTTTAATGCTCCTCGTGGGGACAGAACCATAGACTGAAACGTCACGTGATGAAAGCGCCTGCTCAGGATTACGTTGGAAACGTACAAATGTCTATGAGTTACTTTTCGTATGAGATTATACGAATGATTTGTGAGAGCAGCCTGCACTCTGAGTGACGGATTCCACATCACCTGCTTTCACACATGAACCTCTCCATTCTGCTGATGTTTCCACTTTGCATCCGCAGCACGGTGGGTTTTAAACTGACTGAGTTCCTGTTTTCTCTGCTGTGATCTGAGCAGAAGCTACATTCAGACTTCCGGTTCTGCTGGTGTGGGCGGAGCCATCAGCTGGCGGCGCCATGGGGTGTGTCCAACCAGCTGACCAACAGCCTGCTCAGGCGGAACGGACTTCCAGTCTGGTGGAGCACTGGTCCCGATCCAACCATCAGAACTTTAGCATCAATGAGCCTGTTCACATCACCATCCTCATCATCATCATCATCACAGTCCGATTGGAAGTAATCAGATTACTAAAATGATCAGGTTTGACATGTCTGCAGGCGGTTCTGCAGCCGATGTTTGAAAGATGAAGTGACACCATTCAAAGTGAGCTAAACATAACGACGTGCAGTAGAAATTTCAGAAAAATGTTCCTCCAACGTCCTGCAGGTTTAGGATGTATCCCTTTTCTGACACACCTGGCTCCAACAGCCTATGAAGTTCTGGACAACGACTTATCAATTTGGGTCAAGTGTGTTGGAGCAGGGACACATGGAAAACCTGCAGGATTGTGGCCTTGATGACAGCTGGATACCTTTGATCTACAGGTATTATATCATAAAAAAATTAGAAGGAATCTCTGTATGGTAGGGGGAAAGCTGCATGCTGGTGATCTCCTGTATTAACACCAGACATGATTCTGTACTGGAAACCAGTGCATGGACCCAGGAAGCTTCCAGAAACCAGTGTGAACCCAGTTCAGACTGAAATCCACACATGCAGCTTAAAGCTCCATCATATGTGAAGAGGATCCAGAAACACGCCGTCTTCTCTGGACCAAAGTTAAAATGTTCTGAGTGGAAACCTGGATGAAGATGTGGACTTAAGTCTGAATAAACATAAACGTTTATGCTTCTCGTGGGGGTGTAGCAGGCTTGAGCCCCTCCCCGTCCAGAAGAAGAGCCTGGAAGCCTGGTCGTCATGCAGCGTCCAGCTTCCAGCTGCAGGCAGTTGTCGGATCCTTTACCCCGGTTTACCGTCGCACAATGGCGTCGACTATGACGAGTTTACAAAGTATAAAAAGTTTGTAACACGTTATCGAGTCTTAGTGAGAAAACAGCTGCAGCTGTTAGTTCAGTGACTTCAGATGACATTGTTACTGTATGTCTGCTCAGTTCAGGAATATTTCCCTTCTTTTTCACTGTTTTAAAATAAAATGTCTTTTCCAGACATAAACAAATCCTGAGTTCATAATATTAATATTAATATATTACTATAATATCTGTCTCCATTATTTGATTCAGTCATCCACTAAAATCCATATAAATAAAGAAAATGTTGCTTTTTGGGCCAAATATTGTTATAATGTGATGGATTGAGATTAAATAACTACAAAGCCTGTAAATAATCAGATAAAAACCAGGAGCCACCACTGGAATAGAAAGGTAGCCAGTATACGATGCTGGTAAACTGTCTAACAAGCACAAAAGCAGAACTTCGTCTAAGAGGCTGCAGCTCTCATGTCCACACACAGATATGTACCGGTTCATGTGTTGCAGCCAACATGGAGACACAAACATTCTCCAACCATCCGGACTCCACACAGAACGCAGGAATCTGCACTGATCCGGCCAGACAGATGACAGAAATCACCTCCGTAAACACAAGCATGTCTTCATCTCCCGCAGTTTAAAGCAAACTCAGAGGTTTAGGTGTCATTTAAAGCTCATTACTGATGATATAATGAATATTCTGTTTCTGATTAGTTGAGAAAAGTAGAAAGACGTCTTTCCAGAGATCAATAACTCTGAATCTGATCATTAAATATGTAAATTATTCTGAAGAGTAAAAACCAGTTTGATCCAGAAGAGAGAAGACCAACCTTGAGTCCTCAGCGGAGCGTCAGCCTCACTGCAGGACTGCTGGTGGGGGACAGTAATCACCCCCCACGCCCCAACTCCTCCCAACTCCACACACCCTAGAAACGTCTGTTTTCCATACGAGCAGCGAAGCAGACAGGAATGTTTTACATTCAGACTGACCTGGACCGAGAGCTTTGACTCCACCACCTGCCTCCTGTCCCAGCTCAGATCAGAGTTTTACATGAAAAAATGTCTTTTTTCCTTCATTCAGAAAAGAGGCGGAGCCTGATGAGAAAGGAGGCGGAGTCACAACCCAGAATGAGCCAACGGAGCCGAGCAGTTCATGAATGTAGGAAAACAGAGCTGCAGCCGTATGATATCTGAGCTCAGCCGCCAGCTGCTGCCTCGTTGTAAATAAAGATTTGTTCAAAACGACTTGTCTGCTTAATCTCCTGATGACATGAAGTACGTGGAGGAAGAATATGTTTGTGTAAAGCAGGAAGCAGAAGCACGGCTTTACCGTCTGTTGCAGCACACGTTACTCATTACTGGGATTACTTTCCTCAATCCTAGGATTAGTTTACTCATTCCTGGGATTACTTTACTCATTACTAGGATTACTGTCCTCATTCTTGGGATTACTTTACTCATTACTAGGATTTCTTTACTCATTCCTAGGATTACTTTACTCGTTTCTAGGATTACTTTCCTCATTCCTAGGATTACTTTACTCATTACTAGGATTACGTCACTTGTTCCTAGGATTACTTTACTCGTTTCTAGGATTACTTTACTCATTACTAGGATTACTTTCCTCATTCCTAGGATTATGTTACTCATTATTAGGATTACGTTACTCATTCCTAGGATTACTTTACTCATTCCTGGGATTACTTTACTCATCCCTGGGATTACTTTACTCATTCCTAGGATTACTTTACTCGTTTCTAGGATTACTTTACTCGTTTCTAGGATTACTTTCCTCATTCCTAGGATTATGTTACTCATTATTAGGATTACGTTACTCATTCCTAGGATTACTTTACTCATTCCTGGGATTACTTTACTCATCCCTGGGATTACTTTACTCATTCCTAGGATTACTTTACTCGTTTCTAGGATTACTTTCCACATTACTAGGATTTACTTTACTCATTCCTAGGATTACTTTACTCATTCCTGGGATTACTTTACTCATCTCTGGGATTACTTTACTCATTCCTGAGATTACTTTACTCATCCCTGGGATTACTTTACTCATTCCTAGGATTACGTTACTCATTCATAGGATTACTTTCCTCATTCCTAGGATTACTGTACTCGTTTCTAGGATTACTTTCCTCATTCCTAAGATTACTTTCCTCATTCCTAGGATTACTTTCCTCATTCATGGGATTACTTTACTCATTCCTGGGATTACTTTACTCATTACTGGGATTACTTTACTCATTACTAGGATTACTTTCCTCATTTCTAGGATTACTTTACTCATTCCTGGGATTACTTTACTCATTATTAGGATTACTTTACTCATTACTAGGATTACTTTACTCATTACTAGGATTACTTTCCTCGTTTCTAGGATTACTTTACTCATTACTAGGATTACTTTACTCATTTCCTTGCTTAATGTTTTACTAGTTCCTTGTTTCCTGTTTTACTGATTCCTTGTTTAATGTTTTACTGGTCTCTCTAGAGAATCCAGTCTGATCCCCTTTAGCCTCAGGTTTATGCAACAACCTCCTCGACCAGTCCTGTGCCACGCATGTATCCACCAGCACTCCCAGCCTCCATTCTCCAGTCTGCCTGCAGTCCAACCGGCTCCTTGGACCACTTCCTTCTCCAATGAAAGTTTGTTTCTGCCGAGATTCCCCGTCTGCTCTTTGGGTCCATAACCCAGCCCTTGTGACAATTCAATTCAGTTCAATTCAACTTTATTTGTACAGCGCCACTTCACAACAATGTTGTCACAGGGAACTTTACATACACATCATTTCAAGCCAATTCATACATATCCTATAATAGAAACCAACTGATTGCATTGAGTCATGACTTGGATCCAATCCCCCATCCTGAGCTGCACGCGGCGACAGTGGGAAGGAAAAAACTCCCCTTTAACAGGAAGAAAACCTCCGGCAGAACCCGGCTCAGGGAGGGCAGCCATCTGCCTCGACTGGTTGGGGTGGAGACGACAGGAAAGACAGATCAACATGTACAACTGCACTTATTCAGGAAGACCTGCGGAAAAAAGGAGAAATAAGTTAGAGACGGCAATATTGGCATATATTTATACATTGATATATTAGAGAAATAGAGCGAGGTACTTCTCAGTGCATCAGGTAACATCCCCATTGCTACATAAGTAATGGATAGCTAGACTACCCATAACTATAAAAGCAATGAGCAGAACCTGGACAGTTGGGTCCCGTACATGCAGACTCCAACTCAGGAGATGCTCATATCCTAACTATAAGAATCATGGAAAAGGAAGGTTTTCAGCTCCATCTTAAAGGTGTGGAGGGAGTCTGCCTCGCGAACCCACGGTGGGAGCAACCCATAAATAAGGAATTACAGTAATCCAGTCTGGAAGTAATAAAGGCATGGACTAACTTTTCTGCATCTTTCTGAGACAAGATGCCCCTAATTTTTGTAATATTACGCAGGTGGAAGAAGGCGGTTCTAGAAACCTGTTTTAAATGTGAGCTAAAAGACAAGTCCTGGTCAATAATGACTCCAATATTAATGCCAAGATTAATGCCATCCAGATTAATTACATAACTGGATGATTTTCTAAGTTTTTCAGCCCGAAGATAACGACCTCTGTCTTGTCTGAGTTTAAAAGGAGAAAATTCAGAGTCATCCAGGTCTTGATGTCTGTAAGACATCTTTGTAATCTAAGAAACTGATTGGTTTCATCTGGCTTCATGGAGAGGTAGATCTGTGTGTCATCTGCACAGCAATGAAGATTTATACCATGCTGCCTGATGATATTTCCTAAGGGAAGCATGTATAATGTGAAACGTATTGGTCCAAGTACAGAACCCTGAGGAACTCCATGACTTACCCTGGTGTGTGAGGAAGACTCATCATTTACATTTACAAACTGAAATCTATCAGATAAATATGACTGGAACCAGTCTAATGCGGTCCCTTTAACCCCAATAACATGTTCCAGCCTCTGTAGCAGAATATTGTGATCAATAATGTCGAATGCAGCACTGAGATCTAAAAGAATGAGTCCAGACAGAAGTCCTTTATCTGAGGCCATGAGAAGATCATTAGACTTTCACCAGTGCTGTCTCTGTGCTATGATGAGCTCTAAATCCTGACTGGAACTCTTCAGATTGTTTCTGCTCAGATAGGAACATAGTTGGGTTGAAACTGAGAATTTTAGACCAGAAGGGGAGATTAGATATTGGTCTATAATTAGCTAAAACTCCTGGATCCAGAGTTGGTTTTTAAGCAACGGTTTAATTACAGCTTAAAATATTGATGTACATATCTTATTAATAGAGATGAATTGATCAGGTCCAGTACAGATGTACTGATTAAGAAACATATTTCCTTGAATAATCTGGTTGGGATGGGGTCTAAAACACAGGTTGAAGGTTTAGATGAAGCGATTATGTTGGTTAACTCGGAGAGCTGAATAGGACAGAAACGGTCTAATCAGAAAGCAGCTTCTCAAGACGTCTCTAAGGCTGCTGCAGATGAAATAGCATTAGAGTGTTAAGGTTATTACTGATTTCCTTTTGAGATAGAAACTATTTTGTTTACAAAGAAACTCATAAAGTCGTCACAGCTGAGGTTGAAAGGAATAGATGGCTCAACGGCACTATGGCTCTTAGTCAGTCTGGTTCCAGTGCTGAAGAGAAACCTGGGTTTTTCTTCTTCTCCTCTATCAATGATGAATAATAAGCTGTTCTAGCCACATGCAAGGCTTTTTATACACTATTAAACTTTCTTTCCAGACTATGTGACACTCTTCTAAGCCAGATGAACGCCATTTTCTTTCCAAACGTCTTGATGTCTGTTTTAAAGCTTGAAGCTGGGAATTAAACCACCGGGCCGCTTCTTCTGACTGGTTCTCTTCTTCTTTAGAGGAGCAACATTATCTAGTGTTATACGCATTAAAGCCGTCATTCTAGCCACACGTTCATGGACCTGTGTTGGAGTAAAGCTCGGATGGGTGTTTCCTGTCAGGTTAACACATGGTGTTGGAGGAAATACTGCTGAAATAGACTTCTTAAATTTGTTAACAACACTATCTGACAAACATAAACTGTAATGACATGTGACAGGCGCAGTGTGTATGGACGGAGGAGGAGATGGAAACATTTTCACAGAGAGAAAAAGAAAACTCCATCGCTGACACCACAAAGCGAAACAGAGTTTTACAAGGAATCTTACCTGGATACCTGCCTACCAGGTTGCCAGGTACCTGGCATAAGTCGTAATTCTCGTGAAATCTCGTCTTCAGGACGGATTTTATGAGAATTACGTCTTCCATACTAAACGCCACGGGAATTCTGGAAATGTGGCTTTCGTTGTGTTAACAGCTGCAATGGAAATGCAGCTGGTGATGCCCTGAAACCACGTATTCCATGTCTAGTCTTAAAAACTGTCATGTTTACCGCTCAGGACCCTGCGACCGTACAACTGGTCAGACTGGTTGCTACGCTGCACCTACTGGTTGGTCTCATATTACAGCTTATAAATGTAAGATCCATGTTAAACATGTATACGTGTAGTTCTGTTCTCAGCCTCGTAGGTTCTGTTTAAAGGTTTAATACAGGTGAAAATGAGAACCTGAACATTTTATTGACATGTTTGTTTCCATCAGACCCCATGTCCTCACAGAGTCCCTCTCAGAAGAGTCTGACACACACACACACACACACACACACACACACACACACACACACACACACACACACACACACTCCTGTAAAATGTGTCGTCATGTTCGTGGCAGCATTTTAAACGAGGGATTGCTTTCTATTTCCACACACTGCATGCCTTCATGGACGAAGGGTGTTGGAAACACACAAACATACATGTGTTGCACATGACATCATTCTGAGCTCAGATCAGTTTTCCTGCGGATGTTTCCACCGCTTCAGAGTTCCACCGCCGCAGACTTTTCCCCCACATCTGCCTTCTCGTAGTCATGACCTGATCTCCACTTAGTTAAACCTGACTGGACCGAAAGCTGCTCCCAACACACATCCTCCAACCTGGAACAGCTGAAAACTGAACCCTGGTCCTGGACTGAGTGGTGAAAGCTGAGTTCGGTTTCATGTCTGCAGCTCATTTTATGGCTTCCATTAAGTTTAATGAGCAGATTTACAGCTGAGCTGTTTGCCTGCTTCCAGGCTGCTTGCTGAGTGAGGTTAGTGTGTTTTTACAGCCAGAATCATCACAAAGAGCAGGAATCTGTTTGATGTCCTGCTTTTATACCGCTTTGTGATAAATTCAGTGTCTGTTCAAACTTCACAGTGATTCTGATTTCATTTGGCAGGGAAGCAAATTTCAGTTTATTGCAGATTTTTACACACTACTGGTTATTTTAGACCCAAATTTTATTTTATTTAACTTTTTTTAACCCGGTAAAATCATTTAAGAGCAACTTCTCATTTACAGCGACGACCACATAACAGGTGTTTCTTCAGCGCATCTAAGAGGTAAAAAGTATGTCCATAATTAGCCTTCACATTCTTATTTCTTCTAATTCTTTTGAGATCTTTGCTAAATCTTCCAGCATGGAGGAAATGGGCTGCAGCCAGCACGCGGGGCTAACATTGGCTGGAACATGTAGCGTGTGTTTTGTCAAATACTTTAATTTTATGACACTAAATAAGTCTTAAAAAAAAATATGGCATCTCCTGTTATCCACCTCTGAATTAAGATGCTGATTTAAAAAAAAAAATAAAGCCAGTGCGCGGATTAAGGGTCGGATTAAAAGTGCACAGGCCCCTGGGAGCAGAATGTCCAATGGGCCCCCTTCCCCACCGCAACTTTGTGAAAATTGTGAATGATAAACTGTGAAATGACATTTCTAACATCTCAGACAGTGGTACCAATAGCAACACACTAGACACTGGGGTCATTATCTGGCGTTTATGTTCATGTTGTCTCATGTCCAAACTGCTGGTGTTGTCAGCCCATATGCTTTTTACTATGTGTATCTCTGATCACAGTATATACACTATATAGGTATACTGCAATTTATTGAACGCGCTGCTTTTATTGTGAAGCGAGCGGTGTGAAGCGAGCCGAAGTCACTGGGCAAGCCCGTGTGCGACTCCCTAGTTTTCTTTAAATACGAGGTCCACAGCGTTCTCAGGTGAGAATTGCTGGGCTGTAGTTGCCGGCTAAGGCTTCCAGACGTGGGACCGATGTGTGTGTTCATCTGTGACATGGAAAAAAAAAAAAAAAAAAAAAACTAAAATAAAAAAGACAAAGGAGGAAGTTGCCGGACTATTGTTAATTCTAAGGGTGCAACAACAAAAATCTTGGTGTTTCTGCCTGGTCGGATTAAGTTTTGGAAGCATTACTGTTGATGCTACCGGAGCTCATGGAGGATTCTAACCGTGAGTAGAGTACAATGAAGGACGCCAACACGGTGCTAGCGCAGAGCTAATGCTAAAAGTGGCTAATACTCAAGCACGACAGATCACAACGCAATCTACCATTAAAACCAAGGTAACATTTCTTCAATCATGTCTGTGTGGTAGAGTAGTAAGGCCTTAACAAAAATAACTGAACAACAAAAAGGTAAAATGAGAAAGTTAACTTTTATTTAATACCAATGTCAGACAACGCCACCTGGGGCACAGGGTTCCAGGAAATAAATGCAGGGTCGCTCCTGTTGAATAAGAAGAGACGTGTGAGGCAGTTTAAACTATTTATTACAAAAATTTAAGGCTAAGATTACTTGGGTATTAAACCCACTGTTAAGACCAAGTTAAGACCAAATAACTATAAACTAAAGAAACCAGGCCAGCTGGGACCACCAGTGGAGGGCAGCCTACAGGGAAGGAGTGTCCCGGTGTGTTGCCACCTCTCACCTTATGAATGCAACCACAGTTCACTGCAAACTATAACTGTGGAGCCTTCCTATGCCCAGTGCATCAAAACAAACCAAACCAAACGTGAGGGTCCCCAACCACCAAATGGTTCCCGGCTGCCTAAAGGAAACAATTCAAACAAAAGAAAACTAAGTTAACTTACAAAACTAAAGCAAAAAAGATAACAAAACTGATTAAAACGCTACAATAAAATTATGCCAATGAAAACAGCAGCAGGTGGATCTATAAAACAGAAAACACAATTGGTAAAACTACATAATTAGTTTTTCATTTCAAGTTCCTGTTTCTACTCACCACCCTGAGTAAAACCAAGCCAGGCGGAGGAGTACAGCAGGTGTCTTTTATAGGTACCTGCTGATTAGCAGGGAGGGCCAACCTGAGCCACATGACACTCGTGTGCTCACCACCACATCTGCGCCACAACAGCAAATGTCTTCTATGTGGGAAGGAATGTTGGAAAGAATTGAGGAAAAGCTAATTACCTTACCTGTTTTGGAACTTGTTGATCTTTGCACAAATACACTTGGCATTGCAATTAATAATGAAGATAAGGACTCCTCTCGCAAATTGAGAAGGCTCATCCTCCAGCATTTGGAAGGTGATGATGTCACGTTGCTTGAAGATGAAAGAATGTCTTTATGATTGACAATAAATGATAAAATAGATTAACTGAAAACACTGCCCGGTCGCCACGTCGCCGTCTGGCGGACACAGCTGGTACTGCACCCAATGTCGAATCTGGGGTGAGGCTACAAACATCTGTCAATTTTCCTGCTACTGCTATGAGCTTAACTGAAAGGACTCAAACTGTTCACCCAATGTACAGAAAAGACCTGAAAATTAATGGACAAATTGGTGAACACAATCAGAAGGACAAGCTGGGATATGCTAGTCTGGAAAGACAAATTACTAGAGCGTTAAAAAAAAAGGGTATGATGAATGTGAAATTGTGGATGCAGTCATTCAAGCCATTATCCTGGGCACAAAACTCAGAAGTTATCTCGAAAGTACAGATGATTTGTCACTGCAAGCCCTCAAACAAATATTAAGGACTCACTTTGTTGAAAAGGATGCCACTGAGCTGTACCATGCTCTAACTCGTGCTGCACAAGAACCCAGAGAGACTCCAGTCCGGTTTTTGGTTTGAGCCATGGATTTGAGGCAACAGATACACTTTGCTTCGGAAAGAGCAGACAGTGGACTAAAGTACAGCCCAGAACTCATTCAGAATCAGTTTTTACAGACAATACTCACCGGACTTCAAGATGACACCGTACGGACAGACTTAAAACCATACTTACAAATTCCAAAAATTGCAGATGAAGTACTCTTGGAGAAAATGACTGCAGCGTACAACTTGGAAATTGAAAGGAGGGGCAAGCTGGCTACAAAATCTAGAGTCAAGGTGTCAGCAGTAGGTTATGAAACAAACTGTACTAATTCAGAAGGTTGCAGTTATAACAGTGACTCTACAGCTAGTAAGAAACAGGAACAGTTTAAAAAACGGGATACGTTAATGGATAAAGTTGATGAAGGGAATAAAGCTATCTGTGAAGCAATACAGAATCTCACCACGCAGCTCTCTAACCTGCACCAGCCACTTAGACAACCACAACCACCACCATCCAGGGGACAGGCTAGTCGTCGCTATGGCAGATTGCCATCCAGGACACACCTCAACCGACAATGTCATCATTGTCAGCGGGCCAATCCAGGAGGAAAGTGCGACCACTGCTACAAGTGTGAGAGTACAGACTACTGGGCCATCGGTGCCGCAGAGGAGCCAGGAACACCACATCCTCAACCAATAAGATCGAGAGCAGGTTACATCTTGGTAAGAATGCAGATCTGTTCTGCTCTACAGCACCCCTTACAGGCAAACAACATCAAACAGCTAAGCTAGTGGGAAGGAGATGTCTTGTCCGAGCTACTATGAACAATGTTGATACCAGAGTGCTGTGGGACACTGGCTCCCAAGTGTCCATTGTTGGAGCAGGGTGGAAGCAGAGATACCTACCTGATGTTTCTGTGAGGCCTGTGGAGGAGTTACTGGAGGAGGGAGGACTGGACTTATCAGTGGCAAATGGCACACAGATCCCATATCAAGGTTGGATTGAAGTGGAGTTTACACTGTGTAAAAATGCTGTTGCTGGGATGAGCGACAGACCTGTGGTTGTCCCAATTCTTGTTGCCACTACAGAGCTGGAGCGTCCCATCATTGGATTCAATGTGATTGAAGAACTGGCTCTAGAAAGTGAGGACCCTGAGAGCAGTTTTCCGGCTGGTCACATGGTAAAGAGACTTTGCTCTGCACTTGAAGTAGGACATAAAACTGCCAGAGCTGTTTTGACTGTTCTAAAGAAGCAGCCTTCAGGAAACAATCCCCATTTGGCTCGCATGGGGAGAATGCCAGTCACTGTCCCAAAGAATAAAACCGTCCAAGTGCAGTGCAGTTTCCTCCAGCAGGGTGTGCTGTTTGGACCCCATGTCATGTTGGAGCCCAACCCAGAATCACCGTGGCCCACAGGACTGAAGGTAAGGGAGCAGCTTATTCAACTTCCTCAAGCTAATACAAGGATTAAAGTGGCTGTTGAAAATATAACAAACTGTGACATCACCCTGTATGGCCGCACAACACTTGGCTGGTTGCACAGTGTTGATGCTGTCTATCCATTGGAGCCCAAGTCTACAGAGTGTCAACCACCACAAAGTTGTACCAGGTCATCACTGGAGCAGCCCGGACGTGTGTCACAGCTGGAGTCCTGGGATCTACCCGTGGATTTGAGTCATCTCTCCACAGAGCACAATCATTTAAAACTGCTGTAATCAAGCCTTTACTTAAAAAGCAATCTCTGGATCCAGAGGTGATAGCAAATTATAGACCTATATCTAACCTCCCGTTTATGTCCAAAATTCTGGAGAAAATAGTTTCAGCTCAGCTACATGTCCACCTGAGCAGAAATAATTTATGCGAGGAGTTTCAGTCAGGATTTAGAGCTCATCATAGCACTGAGACGGCATTGGTGAAAGTTACTAATGACCTTCTTATGGCCTCAGACAAAGGACTTGTGTCCGTACTTATCTTGCTTGATCTTAGTGCTGCATTTGATACAGTCGATCATAACATTCTGTTACAAAGACTAGAACAGGTGGTTGGAATTACAGGTACAGCGTTAAGCTGGTTTAAATCATATTTATCTGATAAACTTCAGTTTGTTCATGTAAATGACAAGTCCTCCTCCCAAACTACAGTAAGTCATGGAGTTCCTCAAGGTTCTGTACTTGGACCAATACTCTTCACGCTATATATGCTCCCTTTAGGCAAAATTATTAGACAGCATGGAATAAACTTTCATTGTTATGCAGATGATACTCAGATATACTTATCCTTTAAACCAGATGAAACAAATCAGCCCAATAGGCTACAAAATTGTCTCATAGACATAAAGACTTGGATGTCTAGAAATTTTCTCCTCTTAAACTCAGATAAGACTGAAGTAATTCTCTTTGGATCTGAAAAACTCAGAGCTAAATTTTCCAGTTTTGTAATGAACCTGGATGGCATTACTTTAGCTTCCAGTGCTACAGTGAGAAACCTTGGAGTAATATTTGACCCTGACCTGTCCTTTGGCCCACATATTAAGCAGGTTACTAAAACAGCCTTCTTTCATTTACGTAATATAGCCAAAATTAGGGATATTCTGTCTCAGAGTGATGCAGAAAAACTGGTTCACGCTTTTGTTACTTCGAGACTAGATTACTGTAACTCTCTATTACTGGGCTGTCCTAAATATGCCCTGAAAAGCCTTCAGCTGATCCAGAATTCTGCAGCCAGAGTCCTGACCAGAACCAGCAGGAGAGATCATATTTCTCCAGTTTAAGCCTCTCTTCATTGGCTGCCTGTTGAATCTAGAATAGAATTTAAAATCCTTCTCCTTACATATAAAGCCCTCCACAGCCAGGCACCACTATATATCAAAGACCTCATAGTTCCTTATATACCAAGTAGAGTACTTCGTTCGCAGACTGCAGGCTTACTTGTGGTTCCTAGAGTCTCAAAGAGCCGAGCAGGAGGCAGAGCCTTTGGTTATCAGGCCCCTCTCTTATGGAATAAGCTCCCAGTTAGTGTTAGGGAAGCAGACACCCTCCCCACCTTTAAGACTAGGCTGAAGACTTATCTTTTTGATAAGTCCTATAACTAGGGATGGTTAGCATCCCTTAGTTATGCTGCTATAGGTTTAGACTGCTGAGGGACGTTTCCTGATACACTGAGCTTCTTTCTTTTTCTCTTTATCTCTCTCTTTTATCCCCCCCACAATAACAGTGTTGCATCATTAACATGTATGTCTCCTGTCTCAGCAGGTCTCCCTGGCCGGGAGTAGCAGTTCCTGTTGTCTGTTGTCTTTCTGTCCTCTTCCCCCCACACAGCAGAGGCAGATGGCTGCCTGTCCTGAGCCGGGTTCTGCCGGAGGTTTCCTTCCTGTTAAAAGGGTTCCTGTTAAAAGTTTTTTCCTTCCCACTGTCGCCAGTGTGCTTGCTCAGGATGGGAGATTGAGTTGGACTCAACTCAATCTGTTGGTTTCCTTATATAGGCTGTTATGAATTGGCCTTCATTATGTTTTCCCCTCTGTCTGTAAAGCGTCTTGAGATGGCATTGCCGTGATTTGAATTGAATTGAAGAGCAGCGGCACATAGTTCGGCAGATGCTGAGGGAGGAGTGTGATGTGTTTGCCAGAGATGAGTGGGATGCTGGCTGTATTATGGACTTACAAATGGATATTAATTTAAAAGACTCTGTCCCTGTTCAAAGGAATTACAATGCAATACCACGACATTTGTACCAAGAAGTGAAGACTTATTAGATAGAGGCTGGATTCAAAAGTCATATTCTTCTTACTCTTCACCTGTAGTTTGTGTCAGGAAAAAGGATGGAACTCTTCGTTTGTGTATTGACTACAGGCTGCTGAACGAGAAGACCCTTCCAGACCGTCATCCCATCCCCAGAATCCAGGAAATACTGGAAAACTTGGGAGGAAATCGCTGGTTCACTGTTTTGGACCAGGGCAAGGCGTACCACCAAGGCTTCATGAGTGAGAAGAGTCGACCTTACACAGCCTTCATAACACCATGGGGACTTTACAAGTGGATCAGGATCCCATTTGGACTTTCAAATGCCCCGGCTGCTTTCCAACGCCATATGGAGGGATGCCTGGGAGATTTGAGGGATGAAGTCTGTGTGCCCTATCTAGACGACGTCTTGGTTTTCAGCCGCGCATTTGAAGAACATGTGCGTAATGTTAGGCAGGTCTTGCAGAGACAGAGAGCGAGTGGGATAAAACTCAGAGCAGAAAAATGTGATTTGTTTAAACCACAAGTCACTTATGTTGGACGTGTGATCTCTGCAGAAGGATACAGGATGAACCCGAAGGAAGTTGAGGCAGTAAAGGCACTCATACATCAGGCCCCAGCTACAGTGAGGGAGGTGAGGAAGCTTCTTGGATTCTTGAGCTACTACAGAGCCTACATCCAGGACTTCTCCAGGATCGCAAAGCCCCTGTACGAGCTGTTGGCCAAGCCAAAGGGTGAGACAAAACATTACCATAAGAGGGAGACAAAACGCTCCAGTTTCCAGCTGCCACCTTCTTCTTTTGTTCACTGGACAGAGACTCACAGAAGCATTTTGGAGATAATTGTAAACCAACTCACAAATCCACCTGTAATGGCTTATCCTGACCTCGAACAACCTTTCATCCTCCATGTTGATGCCTCTGAAGAAGGACTGGGTGCCATACTGTACCGACGTCAAGATGGTGTCCTGAGAGTAATTGGCTATGGCTCTAGAACCTTGACCCCTGCAGAAAAGAACTACAAGCTGCACTTGTGGAGACCGAGGAACCAGGAACATCTCACAGCTAGAGAAAAAACCTAAGTACAAAACTCAGCCTGCAGACATAGAGACCTCTAGTGAGGAAGACTACAGCCTGTTCATACCATCAAGACCTGTTCTTCAGCCACTCAACCCTGCAGCCAGAGAGTTCCAGCCTAGAGCCCCTTCACCCGCACAACTTGAGCAGAGAGCTGCGCCAATGGATAGGGTTGAGGTGATCATCCCAGAGGTTGGTCCTGAATCAGTTCAAGAGACAGATTTATCTGAGCCAGAGGCTTTCTCTTCCGATTCTTCTGAGGATGCTTCTGAGATCTGCCCAGTCAGACCTGTCAGAACCCGGCAACCCAGGCGCTTCTATACCTACGATCACCTTGGTGAGCCAACAGTCAGGGAACTGAAGGGCTGTCCTGTTGGTGTATCAAAACCAGCGAGGAGCCGAGATGACGACTACTTCGGTCCACCAGCCAACCGATATCCTTTTTATTACTTGTCATAATGCAGTGATAACATGCACCATACTCATTAGTAGCAGTGAAAGTTAAAGTGTTTTGCACTTTACAGTACAGTGTGCAATGTAGTCAGAACACTATTTAATGCACTTTAATATATTGGTTTGTAAGTCATGCATAGTTTTGGGTTTAGTCTTGTTATACATGGTTTATTATGTGGCTACATTATTTTGGGTAAAGAGGATTTTCCTTGAGTCAGTTTTGAAGATTGGGGGGCCCACTAATGCTTCAACAGCCAGACTACCCAGTGATACAAATGGACTACAGGTCTTGTGTGTTTTGCCATGTGGAAGGACTTTAAATAACGGACAATTCATAAAGCCAAGACTTTATTCTGGAATGCTGCTAATGTTGAAACTGATGACTCTTCTTCTAGTATGTTGTTAAACCTAGTGTAACTCATGTTAGAAAATCTTGGCGTAACTTTTTTTTTTTTTTTAGTGGGCGAGGGTGTTGTCAGCCCATATGCTTTTTACTATGTGCATCTCTGATCACAGTACATATATAGATATATTGCAATTTATCGAATGCACTGCTTCTATTGTGAAGCGAGCGGAAGTCACTGGGCAAGCCCGTGTGCGACTTCCTAGCTTTCTTTAAATACGAGGCCCACAGCATTCTCAGGTGAGAAATGCTGGGCTGTAGTTGCCGGCTAAGGCTTCCAGACGTGGGACCGACGTGTGTGTACATCTGTGACATGAAAACGTGAAAAAAATAATAAAATAAAGACAAAGAAGGAAGTTGCCAGACTATTGTTCATTCTAAGGGTGCAAGATATGGCCTATGTGGGCCCCACTAGTCTCCAAAATGGGCCCCGAGTGGGCGTTGGCCCGTGCCCATAATGCCCATTGGATAATCCCGCCTTACCCGGATTTCACGGAGCAGGTGGAAGCCTCCTATTGGATAATACCTGCTTGGACCAGCAGTGAGTTGTTAAACCAAACCTAAGGCGATGAGCCGTTTCTCAGCATGTGGAAAGACACAAAAAGATGTTTCTGTGTTTCATCAGAAGGGTCAGATCATCAGCATTAAGCAGAGAAAATCGTCTTCCTGGAAGAAATGTGGTGGAAAAACTTCCTGAATGCTGGCGATGACTTAAACAGCCGTAGAACTCAGGACAAAGAAAGAACATTTCCACATGAACAACATGAAGGAACAGCTGTGGAGCCAGAAGGAAACCACTGAGTTGGATTTTCTGAGTTCCCAGTCAGAAATACCCCCACCCCCCCACCCATCGAGGTCAGAAATCCAACTCATAGTCAGGGCAGACACACCTACCCCGAGGTGTGGAGGGCAGATGGCTGCCAAACAAATAATCAGCGTGTGAAAACATAAACATGCATTTCTGTCTAAATTAACTTGTTAATGTAAATGAGAGGTAAAGGTTTCGCTTTTTAACTTCTCTGCAGAGTTTAAGTTGACAAAATGTGCGCTCGTCCAAAACGCTAAATAAAAGCGTTGGATGTTGTCTCGCTGCTAACAGTAGCAACTGTTGCTAAGGTCGGTTTTCCACTTTGTCAACGGGAACACTCTCAGCGTGGTTATGATGTCATCCCCAGCTCCGACTTCCAGCCTCTGAGTTAAACCTCACTCAGCAACGGCCTTCGGTTTGCTGGCGAGCATAAAGACTGGACCCTGGAGCTGGAGGAAAGTCACAAGGTGAGTCCAGATCCCCCATGGTCCTGAGGGATGGTCATCAGGGTGAGGAGGAGGCAGATGAAGTGATGCAGACATCGTGCACAGTGGCTGCTGTACCAGCCTGCGGGGCCGTCTATGATCTGGAGTTGCAGACGTTCAGGTCAAGGTTCATGAGGTCAGCTCGTACCTGAATATCCTGATTATCCTGAATGAGCAGGTCATTCCAGGTCTTCCCCAAGAAATCATGATTGTTAAAGGATGCTTCAGGGAACATCATTTTCACACCACAGAGTCCAGACCTGAAGCTTTCGGGATGGTCTGGAGAAGGCTTTGTGCGCTGGTCGGACTCTAATAAGATCTTGGAGGAAGACTAATGTGACCAGAGAAAAATAAACGTTGTGGCAGAAGGAAACGACATACAGGATGATGCTGGACGGGATATGGACAGGTGGTGTGTTTTCTGCAGCCTTTCTAATTGTCATTGTTCTGGGCTGCCTCATGGACTCCTGCCTGATCTGGGCGTGCTTCCTGCTCACTGCAGTTATCACCAATCAACTCTATCCACTTCACCTGTTCTACTCCTCTTCAGCACCATGCTTCAGCCCTCAGTTCTCTGCCAGATTATCTACAAGCCAACCTAAACTCCTAGCCTGTTGTTTGTAGCTGCTTTCTCCCTCTGGGATTTTCTCAGACCTGCTCAGGACCTGGATTTTTTTCTTCCCCCATTCTGGATCCATGTGAGTGAATCTCAACATTAGTACAAATTCTCTTGAGCATATTTAATGACTTTGTGTTACTCGTAGACCAAACCATGTGGGCATTCAGACCTCTCCTTTTGGTGGTTTTCCTGGCATTTCCCCATTCCTGGAGTTTTGACACTATCACCATTATTAAATATATTCTTGTCAATCCGCTTGTCACTGGCCCTTGAGTCCAACATTCACCACCCGTTACACTGTCATGTTTCTGTAACAGTCTGAGTGTAGAGGCGTGAGGTGTTGCATCGAGTCTGTATGACGTCCTTATCTAGTCACCACACTGCACATTCACCATAGACTGTATATAAAGAGATGGGCGGAGCCTCCGTGACGTCACCCGTAGGTTTCTGAAGAGCTGAATTGAAGCTCGGTGGTCAAATATCACAAAATAATCACATTAAAATAACTAAAACCACTTAAAATAAATAAAAAGCCCTAAAAAATAACAAAAGACACGGAGGACAACACGACTCACACAGCTGAAGAATAAAAGTGGCCTTTAGACTCCACTGTGGGGGCAATCCAGACATGGAGGGGCAGCGATCGATCGCTTCCTTTAAGGTCCTTTTTTTCTCCGTCTTTCCCCTCCACATCACATTTCACCATTTAGATCATTTTTAACCCAAACCGATGTTGACCAGCTTGGAGCAGCCATTAGCAGCAGTCCTCAGCAGGTGGCGCTCTTCTCCCAACCTGCACCTTCAACACATTTCTACTGATCAGCCGATCCCGTCTGGTCATGAAACGCTACAAACAAACTGTCTATCAGGAAGTGGAGGACGATCAACCTTTCTAACTTTTCTACTTGCTGCCTCTAATGAAAACAGCTGTTAACTCTTCCTCCTCCTCCTCATCGTCTCCTGCATCCTGCTGTTCATGGTTCACATGAAACGCTGTGTGCCTCGCTCATTACCCTCCCTCCTGCCTCTTTGCAGAAGATTTAGTTGGTGTTAACTCGTTGCGTGCTCGAAGCCACGGTGTCTCCAACAAACATAAACATGATGTAAGAGTCCAGGGAATGTGTCCTCACAAAGACCGAAGCAGAGCCGGGAATGTGTGTTTTACAGCTTGTGGTGGAGTCACATCCCTCGCCAAGAGGCTGAAATGTCAGACGTGTGTTGTCACCCAACTCTCCCACAAACACCCCGCTCTTCTCTCTCTGTGAGGACACGGAGTCATCAGGCCTCCAGGTCCACAACCTGACTCAAGCCTGAACCCTGAGACCAGGTCAGACCCAGCAAGCAGACCTCTGGAAGGATCTGTAACACCAACACACACACTGTGTGTCCAGCTGGACAGTCTGCTCTGCATGCAGCAGGAGGTCATCGCTCCACCGTGGAGGATGGTAACGCTGGACCCTGGCAATGAACCGGAACGGTCTCACGTCTGAAACACCACAAGGTAGGAAGGTTTTCTTCTCTGAACATGAATAAAATCATTTTCTGTAAGATGGAACACATGATCTCATGGTGAACCAGATTAGTGCTGAACGTGTAATCAGTCGCTGGAAAATTCCTCATATCTGTCATGTTTTTACTTTAATACACGTCTAAAGTTCTTCCTTCTTCTCACCAGGAAACTCTGGACTTCCATGTTTCCCTGTGGAGCAGCTGGTCTGAAGCAGCAGATGGTTCCAGGATCAGGAACTGGCCCAGTGGACTGGTCTTCCTCTTGCTGTCTGGACTCCACAGACTCACCAGCTTTGGCTGGTGTGGCGCCCTCTGCTGGTAACATCAAACAATTACATTTCTATATTTAAATACAATAAAACTTATATTTTTAAATAAAAACATCTAATGTCCCTGTGAACCAAACAGACATTTCAGAAGAATGATTCATCATGTTTTACATTCTGTAATAAATCCATTACAGTCCATTGATTCACCACACACGTCTGTCAGGTTTAGCTTGGACCTTCTTAAAGCAGGCCATGTTAAAGCTGTTAAAGCTGTTAAAGAGTTCAGGCCCTGTGTTTGTTACGGCTCAGCAGATGGACCCACAGCATCAGAGACATTAGGACCAGACAGGCAGGTGTTTCTGGAAACACAATGTCAGCTTCTGGCTCTGTGGAAGCAGGACACCAGAGGCGAGAGCTGCTGGTCAGGGTGAAGACCATAGACTGTTTATAAAAGGTGCAGAACCATCAAACTTCTTTGAACGCATGTGTAACGGGTGAGTGTTGCTGCTGTCCTTCCTGGGTCTTCCTGACCTTGTCCACACCCGTGAATTACTTGTTCTTTCTGCGTTGTGTTCTTGCACGTGACATTGAATGAAACATCTGGACCACGGCAGCTGCTAGTTGCTCTTTAATAACGTTCTGTACAAACAAAAAGAAAAGTGCTGTAACATGCAGCTTGCTTCACACAGGTTGGTCATCAGCCTCCTCCTCTCAGACTGCAAAGCGCGAACTCCGTTGGATAACTGTTTAATACAATTCTTTGTATCACAGCAATAACCCACTTGTTTAATATAAAGAAAAGAAATAACTTAATTTACAACTGACAGCAATTATGTATTAATGCACATCAAATGCAACCAGAATTAATTGCTCATGTGAACAACAAACACAGATAAACATACCTGTACAAACAAAAAGAAAAGTGCTGTAACATGCAGCTTGCTTCACACAGGTTGGTCATCAGCCTCCTGTTAGCAGACACATAGGAAGACCTTGTAGCTGCATGATATATGTGAATACTACAAACTCGAGTAAATGCACAAAATAAACAGCACAAAACTTCGTGTCTACAGCTCCTATAAATTAACAATCATAAAAATTCAATTTGTACAGTCAAATTAATCAAACACTTTGTTAATTTCGAGCAGAAAAATGGCCCATACCTCCTCTCAGACTGCAAAGCGCGAACTGAGAGCTCCACAGCGCGGGCCGAGAACAATGCGGTGCTGACGTCATCAGACAGCGACTTCTTAAAGGGGCAGTATCAGTATTAAAACTGGAGCATAAACAATTTGTTGAACACAATCCGAACATTAATAAAGTGGAGATTTCCTGGTTTAGATCAGGATTTGGTGAAATTCCAAACATAAAAGAATGAGAGACATATCACTCTTGTTACATTCACCCCTTGTGAAATTCACCAATGTCCTGATGAGATTTCGCACAGTAAATCAAAGAGGACTATACCAATACTGGTTCACACTGGCACGAGTGAAAATAAAGACCAAGTCTCCATAGTCAACTGAAAAGTTACCTCATGTACAAGGTTTGGAGAAGCAAGAGGGTGATCAGGCCTCCTAATTCCCCTAGCTATAAGTGACGGCTGTTACGCCACACATCACTGGCCCTCTCCCAAAAAAACAAAAAAAAACACGTGCAGGCCACACAAAACCCATTCTATGTTGAATAATCACAAACAGGAACAATCTTGGAACGTCCAAGTATATAATGACCCTAAGAACGACCACCAAATGAAATGTTGGGGCCCTTGAGAAATGGTTTCTGAACCATAGATTCTATGAGTCTGTTCACTGATTTCACCAGCCTTCCAGCACGAGTCCTAACCTGGCCATCAGCACCATCCTGTGCACGTAAGGCAGTGTGATCAGAAGTGTCAGCATGTGATGCAAATAGAGTGGATGGATCATCAGACACTCCAGCAGGACTAGATATTGGGCCAAAAGGCATCAAATCACTTGAATTAGCAAGTCCAGACTCTCGTGGGACTATCAGTGATTCCGGGCCTGCTCTGTTGTCCCTCTGTTGGATCCTGTACATCCACAGCAAATGCTGAGCCTTCAGGAACTGAAATAGTCTCGTCCCCACTGTCACTGTCATCCAAGTGAGAGACTCCATTGTTTAGTGACACAGGAACATCAATCTGATCAGCTCCCAGGAGTGGCAGGAAGCTAACATCCAGTAGAAGATTCCTGTGTACAACTTTTGTGTGTCCAGCAGCATCCTGGATCTTATAGACGTGGATGTTCGGCTTCACACCAACAACTGTGTACACACAGTCCTCCCATTTATCTGCAAGCTTTTTCTTTCCTCGTTCACTTTTATTTGCCACCAGAACTCGATCTCCCACAGACAGGGAAGCACCTTTGATGCGCTTGCCATACTGGCGGGCTTGATGGTGCTGCTCAGATAAAATGTGTCTCTGAGCAACATCCATAGCATTCTTCAGTGATGACAAGAGGGACTTGGCATATGAGTCATAGTCAGCAACTTTGGGGTCACCCAGAACTTGTTTGAACATAATGTCCACAGGGAGTCTAGGGACGCGCCCAAACATGAGGAAGAAGGGTGCGTAACCAGTTGTCTCATGAATGGTAGCATTGTAGGCAAAAGTGAGGGACTGGATTTGTTCAGGCCATCGTTGTTTCTCCTTAAGGGGAAGGGTACGCAACATGCAGCCTAAGGTGCGGTTGAAACGCTCAGTTACCCCATTTCCCATTGGATGGTAAGCTGTTGTGTGGGATTTTGCGACACCTGCCAGCCGGAGAAGCTCCGAAATAAGGTTGCTCTCAAAGTTTGTGCCTTGGTCAGAATGTACTCTTTCCGGGAAACCATAAACACAGAACACATTATCCCAGAGCTTCTTGGCAACCTGTTTTGCCGTCTGGTTGGCACAAGGGAATGCATGGGCAAGCTTGGTGAAGTGGTCTGTGACCACCAGGACATCCACTGACCGCTGCTTGCTATCTTCTGCCGACCAAAAATCTAAGCACACCAACTCCATTGGTGCAGAGCTTGTGATACTTTCCAGGGGCACTCGAGCAGCAGGCTCTGGTGACTTCCCAACCACACACCTACGACAACACCTTACATAAGCACGCACATCCTTCTCCATATCAGGCCAATAAAACCGCTGCCTCGCAAGTGAAAGAGTACGATCCTGGCCTTGATGACCTGCCATGTCATGGATACCTGCCAGTGCTGAGGCCTGCAGACTCTGAGGCAACACAAACTGGAATCGCCTCTGCTTGGACATTGGGTCCTTTGACACCCTGTACAGCAACCCATCACGGACCTCCAGTTTGTCCCATTGCTTGAACAAGCGAAGGACCTTGAAATCTGCACCGTGCCTCTCACGCCTAGATGGTCTTTTCCGGGCAGAAACAAAAGGCAATACTTTAGAAATCACAATATCCTGTTGTTGGTCAGACTGCAACTCCTGAACGGAGAACATAGGTAAGACATCCTGACCACCTGATATTCGTTGGACTTGGTGGGTCAGACAGAGAGCTCTATACTCTGCTGCTTCGGTCCAATCACAGTGAGACTCACAAAGAGCTCTGATCTCAGTTTGGTCATAAGCACCACTGGATGGTGGATGGCCTGGTGAGTCAAGAAGCTGGGTTAGGCTGGTGGACCTGAAGACATCCTGCACCGAACTCTCTACAATCTCATTGGCCTCTTGAAGCAAGGATGTGTATGGCTCTTCCAGTAGCCTCTGACCGACTGATTTTGCAAAGGGGTCACGACTAAGAGCATCTGCAACCACATTTCGTTTTCCAGGAAGATGTTTAAGATCGAAGGAATAAGATGCCAGTTTTGACACCCAACGAACCTCACATGCATCCAGCTTTGGCTTAGTTAAAAGATAAGTAAGTGGGTTATTGTCCGTCCAAATGGTGAAACTACACCCTTTCAGCCAATGGCTAAACTTTTCACACACGCTCCACTTTAAAGCCAAGAACTCCAGTCTGTGAGCTGGATATTTGCGCTGAGACGCACTGAGAGTTTTGCTTGCAAAAGCAACGGGTCTGGCACTGGACTCTCCTGGTGGCACTTGAGATAGTACAGCACCAAGACCATCGACCGACGCATCAACTGACAAGACAAAAGGTTGATCAAAATCCGAACATTAATAAAGTGGAGATTTCCTGGTTTAGATCAGGATTTGGTGAAATTCCAAACATAAAAGAATGAGAGACATATCACTCTTGTTACACATGTTTTGGTGTTTTTAGCATGTTGAGACGTTGCTGAGTATCGATGCATCACATGAGATTTGGGTTACTGCAAACGTATGTAAAACGATAAAATCTAAATGGAATGAACCGACATCAGACTGATTAAATTTTAACTGATTAATTGATTCCTTATAAGAACCACCAGTAAAAAACACCGAAGAGAATAATGTGGAGTTGGAAGCAGTTCTGATGTAAAATATGCAGGAAATGTGAGGATTCACACGATAAGCCAGGAAGAAACCGGAAAGTCCAGCTGAGACGGGTCGGGTCTGGTCTGAGCAGCTTCTTCCTTTAACTGAGGCAAACCTTCTATTAGTAGAAACTATTTTACTTTATTTTATTGCTTTAGTCCAGCAGATGGCAGCATTGCACCTCTCAGTTGACTTGAAGAAAAGTTTAAAACTCCTGCACGATACAAAAACCCATCCATCCATCTGTACATCCATCCATCCATCTGTACATCCATCCATCCATCTGTACATCCATCCATCCATCCATCTGTACATCCATCCATCCATCCATCCATCCATCTGTACATCCATTCATCCATCTGTACATCCATCCATCCATCCATCTGTACATCCATCTGTACATCCATCCATCCATCTGTACATCCATCCATCCATCCGTACATCCATCCATCCATCCATCTGTACATCCATCCGTACATCCATCCATCCATCCATCCATCTGTACATCCATCCATCCATCCATCTGTACATCCATCCACCCATCTGTACATCCATCCATCTGTACATCCGTACATCCATCCATCTGTAAATCCATCCATCTGTACATCCATCATCTATCTACCATCCATCCATCCAACCATATATCCATCTATCCATCCATCTTCTGCTTCTTATCCGGGGTCGGGTTGCGGGGGCAGCAGCCTAAGCAGGGAAGCCCAGACTTCCCTCTCCCCAGCCACATTTGCCAACTCTGCGGGGGGATCCCGAGGCGTTCCCAGGCCAGCTGAGAGATACAATCCCTCCAGCGTGTCCTGGGTCTTCCCCGGGGTCTCCTCCCAGAGGGACGTGCCTGGAACACCTCACCAGGGAGGTCCAGGAGGCATCCTGACCAGATGCCTGAGCCGCCTCAACTGGTTCCTCTCGATGCGGAGGAGCAGCGGCTCTACTCTGATCTCCTGGATGACCAAGCTCCTCACCGTATCTCTAAGGGAGAGCCCGGCCACCCTGCGGAGGAAAATCATTTCAGCCGCCTGTATACGAGATCTCCTTCTTTCGGTCACGACCCACAGCTCATGACCATTCTTTAATGCGAACCAACAGCCACATGAGGCTGTTGTTACATTTGCCCTCAGATTACAAGAGGATTTTATTAGACTAAAAAACAAGGACCAAGGGGAATTAATGACGAGGGTGTCTTACTCCGTGACCATTTGATTGAAGTTCTTAGAGACCCCGCAACAAGGGGAGAGTTCTGAACCAAAATTTTGCTGAATGATACGCTCACATTTGAAACTGTTAAAGATGAACTGCGTTTGAGGGAACAGGCCTATGGAGAGATATTTGAACAGGCTCAATGTTTTAGTTTGAAGGGACATGACAGAAATGCCATGAACCCTAAGGACCTTGAACAATTTAAGTCACAATTAAAGGCAGAAATGAATACACAAATTACTGCTAAATTTACATAACTTTCTAAAACCATTATTGGTGACATTTGGTCTGAACTGCAGAGGACCACGTCCAGACCAGCCTATTCTTCAGCCCGGAATCCTTCTTTCTCACCAACGAGGCCTGTTGGAAGGGGCCACCCTCAAATGAATTCTGCAAACTAGTATGACGAGCGGGGCCATCCACTTTGTAATAAATGCAACCAGCCAGGCCACATGTCAGACAAAGATCAGCTTCTTTAAACTAATGGACACCACTGTAGCGGCCCACAAAGTGGGATATCCAGAATCTAAAGGGCCTAAAGCAGGAATTGCAACCAAATCAACTGGACAATGTAGCGGAAATATGCCTCTATTGATAATTTATTTATTATTATTTAATAATCTAATCAACTCTGGAGCACCACCCATAATTTGTAAATTAACTTAAGGTTCAGGATAAGAAAAGCCGATATAAATTCAGTCTCACTTTCATGAAGTGAATTCTAAGAACGAGTAACCCAGAAATTTGCATCAGAAATCATGACAAGAATGGATGAATTGATCACACAAATTTATTGACAATGATGGTAAACAGCACAACAGAGTAATGGAAGCAATAACAGAGAGATTATCTGTAAAATTGTAGAATATGTCTGCATGGACTTTCAATTCTGACAATAATGAACGTTAAAATTAATTAAATGAGATGTAGCAGGAAGAAAGTTGGAATTAAGCAAATAAATCAGGATAATTATCTTACTTAAATCTTTGATAAGAATGTATTCAATGATACTAAATTTGGAAGTAAGTTAAAATTTGATCAGTTAAAGTTTGATGTACTGGTCTGGGACAACACAAATGTTCAGAGCACCATCAGATCCTACTTTAGACACTGGGTCCCTGGAGTTTGGGTCGACCTGGGTGGTCTGTTCCCTGTTCGGCGAGCCTCCGGGGTTTGGACCGTTGAAGCGTCAGAAGGGTAGGTCTATGCAGCTCCTCTGGGGTCTCCTTTGGATCCGTTCAGCAGAGTCTCAGAAGTGATGTGATGACAGCTCAGATTGTCCCTAAAATCGATAGTTCCAGGTTTCATGTGTAAAGACACAGTGGAAAAAGTTTGGAACTACGTTTCTAGTTAATTACTGATCTATGGAAACATTACTGGTTACAAATAAACACTTGTTGTTGTCCTTTCTTGCGCTCGGAAGCACAAAGAGGTAGAATACTTCTAGAGATCAAGAAACAAAATCAAAGAAAATAAGAGAATGATACATAATACATGTATATCTTATTAAATGTGGATTAATTAATTGTCATACCCAGTCTTATCGGGAGGATGAATCCTGATAGAAAACTTACATTCTATTTGTTCACATTACGAGTTTAAAAGGGGTTTCAAGTTGGAAAAATATTATCAACAATTATTTATTACAGTGTTCATGATTATCAGTGATGTGTGATCAGTTCAAAGAATTAAATCACGTATTGAGAGAAAATAATGACAAGGGAGAAATTCAATCAAAACAATTAACAAAATCATTTAGAGCTAAGTTAAGTCAGTTAGAGATGAAATTTAAGGACGACAGAGAAATTAAACATCTGTTTTTCTTTATGTGAGAAAGAGGTCTGGATCTCTCGTACTGGGATGTATTAGGGCACAGGTGTCAAACTCCAGTCCTCGAGGGCCGGTATCCTGCAGATTTTTGTTGTCTCCCTGCTCCAACACACCTCACAAGTTCATAATTGGGTTGACAAGAAGCTGCTGGGTCCATTTGATTTGAATCAGCTGTGTTGAAAGAGGGAAACAACAAAAACCTGCCGGATACCGGCCCTCGAGGACTGGAGTTTGACACCCCTGTATTAGAGGATCAAAGGTGAGGGGGAAAAAGTTCTTGTTGACGCCATCGTGTATGGTAACTTTGATGAAAGGTGTCATTTTTGACTAGAACCAGCGTTTGGTCAGATGTGACTCTCGATATCTCCTGACCTGTGGGTGGTAAATTGTGTTAAAATGTTTCACTTAGAAGATCTGTCTTTGTTGATCCAGCTGCGTTCTGTAAAACCAGAGGGGTGTAAATCTCTTGGTCTGTGTTGTCCTCCTCCTAGGCTGAATGGTCATTTTCCCTTTGGAGATAAGTCTAGCTGCAAAAAGAAAAGAGGAAATAGACCTCTGGTTCTGATTTAGTCTGGTTCAAGAGTTTTATGAATCATGGAGATCGAGGCTACAACAAATACCAAAGGTCGACTCGATCATTCAGAATGTTCCAGTTCGCTACATTTTAGACACAGGGTCTAATGTTTCGCTGATGAAAACAGTTTCTTCCTGAGTCATTTTGCCAAAGAAGGGAATCAGTTGGAGGATGCAGGACACTGGCTTACGCTAGAGGCTGCTAATGGACTTAACATCCCCTATTTGGGTTATGTAATTCTTCCCATTAAAGTAGGGGAAGCTGAGCTGACAGACTGTAGTTTTCTGATTGTGAATGATCACTGCCTAACTAATTCTAACAGTGTAGTTCTCACCTTTGACAAGAAATATATAACCACAGTGTTGCCTCTCTGACAAATGATCCTTCCTAACTAAAGATGTGGACTATGGCGTTCAAAATCTGCTCGGATGTGTGAGAACAAGCAACCGTCATCCCATTCAGATTCCCGCCCAAAGTGAAGTTCTGTTGTGGGGCTGGACCAAAGGAGGAATCAATGGGAAGGACTACCAGTGCTTGGTGAAACCACTTGAGGTGGGTGGACTTTTCATTGCCTGTTCCTTATCAACTGTTCAATGTGCTAAACCTGATGCTTTGCCTAACTTGAGTGATGTGGATTTGTGTGCAAAATCTACACAGTTGTTTTTGCAGTAAATGATGAGGAGTGTGGATGTACAACCATGGTGCAACATGTGATTCCAACGGCAGATGCACCACCTATCAGATGACGCTACCGTCAAATACCACCACAAATGTATCAAGAGGTGAAGGCCGTGATTCAATGTATGTTGGACTCTGAGATTGTTGTGCCTAGCACCAGCCCATGGGATACTCCCATAGTGTTGGTGCGCAAAAAAGATGGGACTCTTCGATTCTGCATGGATTATTGTAGACTGAATGCAGTGACCCATAAAGATGCTTACCCACTGCCACATATAGAAGAGTCACTAGCTGGCTTGGGTAAAGCAAAAATTTTTATCACATTAGATTTAGCCAGCGGGTATTGGCAAGTGCAAGTTGCTCCAAAATGATCGAGAAAAGACTACTTTCAAATACACCAATGGGCTTGTACAAATTTACAAGAATACCATTTGGTCTGTCCAATGCATCAGCTACTTTCCAAAGACTAATGCACACATGCCTTGGCGACCAAAATTTTGCAGTCTGTATTAATCTATTTGGACGATGTCATCATATATTCCCCATATTTTGACTCTCACTTGGCTCATTTGTTTGGGAAAGTTTGGGAAACATGGACTAAAACTAAAGCCAGATATATGTGATTTTCTAAAGAAGGACGTACAATACCTGGGGCACAGAGTGTCTGCAGTAGGAATTTCACCTGATCCTGAAAAAGTGTAGTGTGTTAAGGAGTGGCCTGTCCCGACAACAGTTAAACAACTGCAGTCATTCCTGGGCCTAGCTGGCTACTATCGTTGTTTCGTCAAAGACTTTCCTAAGATTGCTAGCCCACTTAACCGCCTATTAACAGGAGTAAGCCCAAAAAACTCTAAAAGTTTTGGAAAGCGATGTCTTGTTAACTGCGATGAAACTTGCACAGAAGCATTCCAGGGGCCTCATTTATCAAACTGCGGAAAACAGGAAATGCTGCGCAAAAAAACTTCATGATTTACAAAGCAGTGCGCACGCACGTCCCACGCCTGTTTCGCTTTATAAATCAGGATCAACACTAAATTTTGCGCATGTGAGGGAACATCTTGTCACGCCCACATATTGGCCATAAGAGGTCAGGTGAACACCCCTGATAAATATTAATGATCTAATTTCCATGACTCATCCAGAAAGTCAAAAATAAAGTGGTCAGACAATAAAATGTAGGGAGAAAGTGCATCTTCGTCCACATGAGGAGTATGTTTGCCAGGGAGGAAGGACAGGAGGAGGAAGGGGGGTCGCTGCCCACTCCCACAGATTAGAAGCTGGCCGGGGAAACGAGTCCGGAGATACGCTGAAACAAAACGCTCTAGCTCAGGGGTCGGCAACCCGCGGCTCTGGAGCTGCATGCGGCTCTTTAGCGCCGCCCTAGTGGCTCCCTGGAGCTTTTTCAAAAATGTTTGAAAATGGAAAAAGATGGGGGAGGGATATATATTTTTGTTTTGATCTGGTTCTGTAGGAGGACAAACATGACACAAACATTCTTAACGTTTCCCAATGCTGTAAAAATGTGTAGAATAAATATTAAATTTCATCATTTCTGTCAAGGAAGATTTGCGTCATCGCCTGCGACACACGTAGCCTGTCAGCAGGGCGGGATGCCAGGCAGGTGGCGTTGTAAACAAACCAGCGGCTGTGTGATGGGACATGGATCCCAAAGGGAAAAAGAGAAAATTAACCGAGGAGAACAGAGGATTCAACGTTTCTTGGACTGAATCATTTACATTCATTGCCAATGCGGAAGGATTGCCTGAATGTTTGCTCTGTAGCGAGAAGTTGTCAAATAACAAAAAGAGTCATGTGGAAAGACATTTCCAGGGAAAGCATGCTACATTTGCAGCCAGTACCCAGTTGGGAGTGACACAAAAAGTGCGATTGCATTACTTCTGGAGAAATTAGAGAAGCGCAAAAATAGATTTAAGTGGATTGCATCTCCAAACTCCACTACTGCAAGTTTAGTTGCAACCCAGGAGATAATAAAGCGTAGAAATTTGTCCCAGTCTATCCCTGCCAGTTTGACATCTACTCATAATGTGTCATTGCTGGCTAGAAATCTAATTCTTTATCTCTTGACCTCAGATCCTACTGCCTGTTTTTTTTTTTTTTTCCTTTTGCCTTACTGAGGAATCTAGTCTGGATTATTCCCTTCATTAACATTTGTTCAATAAACATGTTTCCTCTGAGAATGGGTTTAAAATCCTGAGTGATGGCACAAAAAGTGTCTATTAAAAAATGAAAACATGGTATTTGTGTGTAAACAGATATCAGTTAAATCTTAGGGGTTTTCTAACTGGCATAACCTCCCCAAAGTGCAGTCTCCGGTTATGGAATCAAAAAATAGAAAATAAAACACTTCATCTTTCTTTAAATTGTTTATTCAATAATGAATAGAAAATAAAAATAAGTAAAAACATCTTCATTTCAAGGCAGACTTACCTAAGAGACCTAAACATCTTCACCTTATCTGACAAAGATCAAGATTCTGTGTCATCTGGATATTTAAACATTTCTTTTAAGCTTAAAACAAATAGTCAGTATCATCAATGACAGATTACTGGTAACAATATATATGTATGTAATATATGTATAACACAGTTTTTTTTTTTTTTTTTAGAAATTATAAATGATTGAAAGTAATGAAATGATAATCAGCTTAGATATAATCATTAAAAATGAAAACGTTTGCTTTATGTAAAAGAAGATATATCTGTTAAAAGTACTTGTAAGTAGAGTTCTGCATGTGGCAGCAACATCACTTAATATGCTCCACAGTTTAATTAGATCATCCTTTCACCTCATCATATGCTCTTCCACAAAAATAAAATTCAAAATATTAGAGTCACATGAAACTGAAGACAATGTTAAATGCATAAAAAAGAAGGATTTTTTTCCACATTATAAATGTCAGTGTCATTCAGATATGAATGTAAGGAAATCAAAGTGTTTTGAGACGAGACAGGTGGCATCTTTGGGGATCGTGGACTATACTATGATGATCAGTCTGCAGCTGGGCTAAAACATTGTTAAATCGACATCAGGACGTGGTACAATGTTTTACCACAAATTTTTTTTTTAATTTCTCCAGCTCCATGTCCTGTTTCTTCTTCAGCTCCTCTAATTCTTTCATTTGTTCTTCTTTTCTCTGTTTTTCCAACTCTATTTTCTGTCTCTCTGTAACTTCTTTTTTTAGTTGTTGCTCCTTTTTCTTGGCATCATCTTTCAGCTCTTCCTCTTTGTGGGACATGAGATCATGTAGCAGATTGTATTCATCGTTGTATGTCTGCCGTTCTTTTTCTAGTTCTCTCACATGTTTCTCCTTCAAAGACTTCAGTTCATCATCATGTTTTTCTAACACAGTCTTGAGATCTTTTTCATATTTCTTTTTGAACTCATTGAACTCTTCAGCCTGGTTTCTGGCCTCCTCTTCATATTTCTTCTTCATGTCTTCAATTTGTTTTCTGTACTTTTCCTCTAATTCTTGTCTTTCTTTTTCTTCCTCCTCTTTTCTCTTTTGATCATCATAATTTTTTTTCTTTTCGTATTTTTCTCTCTCCTGCTCAAATTCCTCTTGAAGCTTGTTCAGTTTTCTTCTCTCCTCTTGACGTCTCTCTTCATCTTCTCTCTGCCTGTTTTCCCACCATTCTTTTCGTTCTGTCTCCCAGACTTGTCGTTTTTCTTCCATCTCCTTTCTGATTATCTCCAGTTTCATTTCAGTAGTCTCTTTTTCTTTTGACTCAGACATGATTTTTTTCTCCAAAGCTTGCCTTTCTTGTTCCCACTTCTGTTGTTGTTGCTCTTCTTCCTCTTTTCTTTTCCTCTTTTCCTGTTTTCTAATTTCCTCTGCTTTGTTCCTCTGTGCCCGTTCCCTGTTGATGCTTTCTTCCATTCTTTTAAGTTCCACAGCTTTCTGTTGTCTTTCATTTTCTATTTCAGCTCTCTGTTCTTCCATTCTTTTTTTCATTTCTTCCTTTTCTTTCTGATGTCTTTGTTCAAGTTCCTCCCTCTGTTTCCTCATCTCTTCCTCCTTTTCCTTCAGGATTCTCTGCATTTCTTTCTGTATCGCTGCTTCGGCATCTTGTAGCATCTCATTAGTGTAAAAACTGCCTCCATTTTCCTTCAGCATGGTGTGGATCTTTCTTATAAGCTCACTTACCTGTGAGCAGTTGTCGGTTTTTCGGTTATTAAACACGTGGTATCTTCCTCCACAGTCTGCGATCATCTTCTTGAAGGAATCATTGCATCCATCTTTTATGTAATTTTCAATGGACATTTTGCAATGCTCCAGCTCATCTCCTTTTGTGAAAAGAATGATGGTGAACTTTTGGGAGTTTTTACCAAACACTTTCTTGATTAGTTTTAATGTTGTCTGGTCTTCTTCAGTAAACCTACCAATGGGTATCACCAACAGGAAGACATGCGGTCCTGGAGCCAGAAGACTGATGCATTTCGCCATCTCCTCACTAATCTGGTCTCTGGACAAACTATTATCAAACAGACCAGGAGTGTCAACCACAGCAACAGGAAAACCGTCCACCTCACTTTGAGCTTTCTGGCAGTTCTTAGTCACCGAGGTTTGGAAGGATTTGGATTCAAACTCTTCTCTCCCTAGAATAACGTTTCCCGCAACACTCTTCCCACTGCCAGTCTTTCCAATAAGGACAATCCTGAGACAACTAGAGCTCTGCTTCTCTTCATCATCTGTAAAACAAGAACAAGTAGAAGTGAAAAGGTTTTTCCCAACAGGCCCCTTTTAATCAATAAGAACAATGAAAAGAACCCCCATTCCACCATCATAACCACACGCACTCAAACACATACAATGAAACATGAAAAAAGACCCAACCAAGGTTAAAAATAATCCAGTACAGTCTTTTACTTTGTTCCACTTACCCATTGGTTCCACTGAATGTAAAAGTGCCACTGATCAGCTGTGCATTCGCAGCCGCTGTGCTAAACTAAAAAATGCTGGCTTAGTTTGCCAACCCAACTACTGGATTAAGCACATTGGGTAAGTTTGACCAAACACTGGGTCAAAAACTAACAAAAACTTTGTCTTCTTCTTCTTTAGTCCATCATCTTGAAAAAGATTATGACCTGATAACACCACACACCATTGCTGCCCCAGCATGAAATAAGAAATGGTAAATAGTAAACTGTATGAAGATGTAAAAGTGAGCTGGCAATAAAAATGAACTTTGGTGGATTGTAGACAGGACTTTTTCTTGCACAAAGCATTTTTAACTATTAGGTTTAGCTAGCTAATGCCAGCTATGTTTAAAATGAACAGCGAAACAGGTTAGGCAGTGCTTATGGATAGCTTTAAGTTTCCAGCCTTATTTATTTAGTTATTATAAATAATTTATCACAATTAATTTGAACTAGTTTAAAATTTTAATCTCACCTCTATCTAAAGGATTCCTACCAATAAGCGAGTCAAAGGAAATAGTCAAATTTTTCCTTTAGTCCACTGTACTGATCAAAATGTGAACATGCAGTTCACTTATCAGTCACACCAGGAAGGTTAAAAAAATTTTACCACACTAAAAGTTTTTGCTTTTCCCGTTGCTTTAACATTGAGCTCCTTGAGGTTGGCCCCTGAAGCCAAAACTACGGCAGAAATATTGGCTCTCTATTATTGTGTGTGTAATACTGTCATGGTTTGGAATTTTATTTTGTATAGTCTCAGTTCTGGTTTCCTGTTTTATTTTGTAGTTTTCTTTTTATTTTCTGTCTTGCCTTGTTTCCTGATTGTTAGTTCACCAGTGTTAATTTAGATTATCCATTACACCTGTGTCTGGATGTGTTTTCTGTGAATTTCTACCTCTTGATTTCAGTTCATTGTTTGTTCCTCGTCTCTCCTGTGTTTCTTCCAGTTACATCAAATTAAATGTCTCTTACATACCCTACCTAATGGTCTGCATTTGGGTCCTGACCACCATTTAATGACAAATACATGGTTTGCAAACTGCATAAACCAGGTTTGCGTGTACTAAAACATGTGCAAAGTAATTGCACACACACACAAAGTACAAACTGATTTCCTAACAGCGCACTGAGGGCTGCATCTTTTAAAGATGTTAAATAGTTAGATAAATAGGTGGGGATGCATGTGGGGGAGGGGGGGGGGGGGGGGTAAGGGTGTGTGTATAGGGGAGTGTGAGGATGCATTAGTTTTGGGTGAGGTAGGAGTGTGTGTATGGGGGAGTGTGGTGGAGCATGAGTGTGTGGAGGAGTGAGTTGGTGCATGTGTGGTATCGGGGAGTGTGTGGACATGTGGGGGATGGGGTTGTATGTAGGAGGGAGTGCTTGTGTGGTTGTGATGGTGGGTGTATATCGGCGGGTGGAGGGGAAGTGGTTAGGAGGGGTTGGGATGGGTGAGGGCGTCGCGGAGGGATGTCTCAGGGGAGATGCAGTGGAGGGAGGAGAGGGGCAGGGATCTGAGTTTGGGGGTATTTTTGAGTGACGGGGTGTGGGTGGGTGGGTGTAGGGGTATGAGTGGGATGTGGACATTTGGGGGATGATTTTGGAGGGTGGGCTTGTATGGGTTGGCATGTGGATGTGTGTGCCTGTGAGTGTGTGTTGGTGTGTTAGTGCGTGTCATGGCGATGGTGGAAATGTATGGATGTGCTGGTGTGTGGGCGAGGAGGGACTGCAGCATGTCCTCGGGTAGTGGCGTCCCTGCGGGCTCTCCGTCCGTCTCCCCTCCCCTGCCTTCCCGCCCCCATTGCATGTAGCTGGTTGGTGTCTTCTGAGGCCGGTGGCAGCTCCCTGGTCTGGGTTGCTGGGGCCTCTGGTTGTTAGGGCGGCTGCCCCCGGTTTGTCCTGGTCCTTCCAGGCCCTGGAGATGGGGGGGGGGGCGTGCCAAGTGCCACTGGCGGCTCATCTTCTGGAGGAAGAACCCACTCTCCTCCGGACAAAAATCCCCGGTCCCTTCTCCTTCCCCGCTCTCCATCACACACAGGCAGGGCGTTGGGAGGTGGGCACGGTGTGCTGGGTGGTGAGAAAGGCCATCAAGGTGGTCTTGATCACTGCACCCAGTATCTGCTCACCTCTCAGTTTTAATCACATTTAGTCACCACAACACAAAACACTGACAAATCATGGTCAAGTTTTGGGGGGGCGGGACATGCAGTGTGGGGTCGCTTAGGCCGTTCCTCTCCCAACATGGTGCAGTTACCCCCCTCAATTTTAATTGCAATTAACATACACTTCACAATCATTCATTGGCAGGGAGGGAGGCAGGGGCATCGGGGTCCTATCATGCCCCCATTTCTGGGGCCTTGCAGGGGGGGTTTGGGCGGGGGGGTAGAGGTTGCTGTCTGATCGACCTGGGCCCCTGGCTGGCTTGACTGGGAGAGGGCGATGCTGGCCCTGAGGGGGTGCTGGTTGGCTGCATCTGTGGGGGAGGGGGGGTCACTGGGGGTGGTGGGCGGTGGTCATGGGGGCCTTTGTCGGGGCCTGCCTGTCTTCTGTCCCCACGGGGCGTCGCACTCGGGGCATGTTGGGAAGGAGAGAGGAGGCTGACTGTGAGTGAACGGGTGAAGTTGTAAATGGAGGGTGAGAGTGTTGTGTGTGTGTGTCTATGGGTGGGGGTGGGGGGTAAATAAGGGGGACATAATTCAGTTACGTGGGTGGGTAATGGGATGCGGATGAGGTTGGCTGAGGTATGGGAAGGGGCATGTTGTATATATATGTGTGTATAAATATATATATATATATATATATATATATATATATATATATATATATATATATATATATATATATATATAATGTGTCTGTATGTATGTATATGTGTATATATATGTATGTATGTATATGTGTATATATATGTATGTATGTATATGTGTATATATATGTATGCATCCCCCTCCCGCTCTGAGTGCTAACCCCACACTCTGCCACCGTCCCTCCCAACCAACGCAGCTCGCATCAGTCAGAGGTTCAGACTCAACAGCTGTTATCCATGAAAACAGCTTCTTAAAACCAGACATTATTTACAGCTTCCTTAGTATCCTGTTCGTGACGCCAAAATGTAATGAAACACTTTTATTTATTTTGCAGGATGGTAGGAAGTCGGCAAATAATGAACACACAAACTCTCTGCCCAATGATTAACTCAGTGTTTTATTAATCTTGCAGCACAAGAGTAAGCACATCGGTTAAGGCACTTTTCAGTTTCCAGCTCTTACCGTAACGCGATAGGTTGGGGAGCCCACAACCCCGGTAGAGAGTGCCAAAACCAGCTGGGCGTCCTGATCAGATAGACCCGCAGCAGACTCCACCGAAGTCCGGGACTTCCCCGCTTTAATACCCCTCATTCTGCAACATAACGTGGGAGCGCTAGGGAGGTGGCCAACCATCCCCACACACACACACACCATGAGACCATAACTTTTGTTGTTTCACACGCAGCAGTTGACCTTCTTCAGTGATATAAGCAAGCAGCTCTGCAAAACAGGATTCCCTTCCCACAACACCATTGAATGAGGGCACACAACATCACCATTAAAGTTTATACTTCAAACCTCGCACATGTTTTTGCAATCCCGCTAATTACACCCTGCTGAAAGTGAAAAACAAAAATGTTTCAATCCCAACTGGAAAACATTTCAACGTTTTTTCCAAGGTGCCAATAAGCGTACTATTGGCGTAGTGAATAAGTCAGTATCTTTCAATATAGAAGTTCATGGGTTCAATCGATGTGGGGTGATAAAAGAAATGTCAGTTGTGCTTTTTTTTTAAAATTTCTTATACTTATGCAATTTGATTTCAGTCATTCAGCGTAGTTAAATAAATGGGCATTCACAGTTGCTATTATTTCAGTAATAGCTGGTTCTAGTTGAAGTTGGAATATCCAAAGTGGCCATTTGGAGACTCCAAATGGCCACTTTGGGGAGCGCGTGAACATACTTACAGTAAAACCCTAATAATAATTTTGACTGCTATTGTCACCAAATTTTAACTGGTCACAGGAAAGGCTTCATGCTACAGCTCCATCTGATTTTCCAGTCCATATCTCCATCTCTCCTTGTGCAGCATGTTGACAAAGTAGAAGAGAAATTCAGACAAGGGAAAAAAAAACCCTGAAATTTCCTTGTGTTCCAACTTCAATGACTTTATGCTGCTTACAGTTACAATAAATTTGAAAGCTCAGGGTAAAACTTTAGTGTTATCTTTATAAAGACACCATACTTTTGAATCTACTCCAAAGGGTTCAAGACCAGCATCTAATTTAATTTGGGTATGTCTTTTTAAGGCGTTTTTGGCATTTTGGGGGGTGACTGTTAAGGGGTTTAAATTGCCAAAACCTTTTTTAAATATCTTGGAGTGAAAGTGACACACAACTTATCAATAATAAATAATGCTTGCCCCTCTTCACCCAAGGAAATCAGAAGAGGGTAGGAAACAGATCTGGGTTTGACAATTAACAATGAAACATGGCAGGCCACTCTTAGGCGTATACCCGGATCCTCAATTTGTGCATGTCATGGCCTGATACAGTGGAAAGTGGTTTTAAGAGCTCATCTCGCCAATGCAAAGTTGGCGGACATATATCCTGACACAGACCCCTCCTGCCCTCGTTGTAAAGGACAACCAGCGGATCCCATACACATGTTCTGGTCGTGCCCGGCACTTTTTGCGTATTGGACAAATATCTTCGGTGCATACACAAAAATATTTGGGAAAAAAATCTCTCCTAACCCAATAAGTACTTCATTTGGAATTACTCCCTCGACTTGCTCTTTATCAAGTAATGCATGTGATGTTATCACGTTCACTACTCTCATTGCAAGGAGGGGCATCTTGCTTACCTGAAAACAGCATTCTCCGCCAAGCTTTATTAAATGGATTAGAGAGACAATGTATTTTCTGAGTTTGAAAAAATCTGATTTACCTTTAAAATATCTATACAACAATTCTTAGAGGCCTGGGCTCCTTTTTTGAACTATACATATATAATTACAAAATAATTACAAACATACATATATATATATATATATATATATATATATATATATATATATATATATATATATATATATATAATATTTTGTAATTATTTTCATAGTTTATTCATATGTTTATTTTATTTCTTCACTATTTCATAAACAATCTGTCAACTGAGTGCATATGTAAACTGCAAAAAAGAAAATGTTTTTGTAACTAAACCCATGTTATGTTGACAAACAATACATTTAAAAAACATACACACACACACAGAGAAAGAACCAGTCACTAAACTGTGGGTTGTGACCTAAAGAAGGAGATCTCGTATACAGGCGGCTGAAATGAGTTTCCTCCGCAGGGTGGCCGGGCTCTCCCTTAGAGATAGGGTGAGGAGCTCGGTCATCCGGGAGGAGATCAGAGTAGAGCCGCTGCTCCTCCGCATTGAGAAGAACCAGTTGAGGTGGCTCGGGCATGTTGTGAGAGAGGGGCTAGTTGGATCCAAAGAGCGGACACTGTCAGAGTACAGAGAGAGGTTTATTTGTTCTCAACAGATCCCTGTGAATTCTTCCAGCGGAACTGCAGAGACTGGCAGACTGGTGAGCAGCAGGAGGCAGGCAGGCAAGCAGGGGAACAAGCAAACTATGAACTGGCAGGCTTTCTCTGGCAGGAGGAAGACAGGACAGGTTACAAACCGAAGGTATGAACAAATAACGTAAGCTGAGGCCGAGAGCTGTTTACCGCAGGGCAATCAACAATCTGGCGCTGGATAGCAGGCAGAGCTGGTCTTAAATAGGTTGTTTGATGATTGCTGGAATGTGGATCAGGTGTGCCTCCAGTTCCCAGCTGACCACGCCCACCAGGGAACAGGAATCACCACAGGGCATCTGGTCAGGATGAAAAAGTCCATCAAACACGACATCGTATCTTTATGTTCAACTCTTTATTCGCACGTGGCCATCAAACAGTGACTTCCACCCGCGCAGGCCAAGTGAGATTTTTCCAACATTCTCGTGGCTCTGTAAACTAAAAGTCCATAACAGGAATAAACTGCACACATCAACAAATGCATATTTCCATCAGCTTCATTGTGCCCATACACCCTGGTCCAGAGCTTTAAGAAGTACAAGAGGAGAAGCACTTTTTTTAGTCAAGCAGTTAGAAAGTTGTGACTTAGCATCTGACCAACACACTTTTTTTATTTTCTTGGTCTGTATAAGTTCTTTGATCCTGCTCATTTCTAGCCTGAGCCCCTTTTCAGTGATTTGTTTTGTTGATCCAAGATCATCAAACAGGGAGTGGTTATCAGTGACACAGATAAGAGGAATAGTGTTATGGTCAGGTTCACCAGTAGTGAGCTCAGAATATAGTGTAGCCAAGAACATTGCATTGTCAATGCCATCTGACATGGCAAGAGTTTCTCCTGCCAGTTTACTTCTCACCACACGTCTGATTCTCTTAGATTGCCAAAACAGGGGAGAGAACTTCCCTGTTTCCCCATCAGTGCGATGAAAACCCCACCCTGTGTACCCCCATCTGGAAGATTGCCCAATGAGGCATCACGGAAGACAGCTAAACTCAAATCATCGTTGCTGCCTAAGTGTTAGCACCAGTGTGACCTCTGATTTTAGTTTGCGAATCACTTTGTTCACTTCATGGATGGACTGAACAGTGGCATTTTTAATGTTAGATGCCAGACTACAAGTGTCAAACATGACATCTGGTCTTGTTTGTTTGGCAACCCATAAAATCTGACCTACTTTGGACCTACGTTGCTTTCTCTCTGTGTTGTTTAGGGGTGCATCTCTTAGTATAGCACGTGCCGCCTGTAAATGAACAGGTTGTAAGTTGTCAATGTAACTCTGCTGATGTACCTGCACAAAACCACCAACTGTGGCAAAGTCCATCCCCACATATGAAAAATGGCCATGTTCTTCCCGGCCTACATGGAGAGCTGACTTAAGTACAGGAATAACAGTAGTTGCAAAGTGCTCTGATCCTGCCCAAAGCACATGACATGCCAGAACTCCTGTTATCTGAGACATTTCATTTTGCCAGTAGAACACTACAGGATCAACTTGAGACATTTTACCGCCAGTGTTCAGCAGAAGTTCCTTGACTCTTTTGTACCAGTAAAGTGAAGCGTCCGCCAGTCCATATACACATTTCTTTAGTTTCCACAAAACATTGTCCACTCCCGCTTCTGGGGGGGACGAATGAAAATGTCTCTCAAGAGTTCCATTCCCTGTAAAAAGGCAGATTTTATATCTGTAGAATGTCCCTTCCATTTGTTTTGACAGATCCCAGCCAGCAGGAGCCGGAGGGACTCTGATGCACATGTAGGAGAGTCTTTTTGTAACCCATGGATATCAATCTCTTCAAAACCCCTAGCCACAAGACGGGCTTTGAGAACAATACCATTAGCAGCTTCTTTCAGTGTACAGACCCATCTAGTAGAAATACATCTCTGTCCTTTGTCCGTGACCTCTTCATAAACCTCATTATCTCGCCAGTTTTCCAACTCTTGCTGTTTAGCAGCATCAAAAGAGACCTCTTTGGTAACAAGTATGTCAGCATCTGTGTTTCGACATTCAGTGTGGAGGTTGTCAACTCCAGACATGTCTACAGCTTGTTTTTGACCCTCACTACCATCAGGGTTAAAATATTGCACATTGAACCAGTTTTTGTACTGTCCCTTGGCTTTACCGGCTCTGCCTAAAAGTCTGGCTGTGCGCTGAACACCATCATATCTGTTTGTAAATGTGATCCTCTGACCTGTTCTCAGTTTTACACAAGTCTGAGACAGAGTATTTGTGAGATCCCCTTCTGGTCCTGTATGGTTGTTAATATCTCTTGAGCTTTCTCCCTCATCTGTTTCTTTGTTCTCAGTGACTTGGTCATCTTAATTTACATTTTGCTCATCCTCTGTGTCATCTGACACATCGGGGTGAACCATGTTTTCATCTTCTTTACCGCATGAAAGAACACAAGGCAGTACAGATTTATCCTCATCCTGTGCTTTAATCAGCCTAGAATGGTGTGCTCTAATAAGAATTCCACCATGTCTTATGAACACTACAGCTCCATCTTGACCATAACTATACCAGGACCCTTCCACTCCGCACTGTCTGCTCGTTTGTAGTACACCCTGTCTCCTGTCACATACTTTCCATCTGTTGGTCTGAGTTGCTTACGTAATGCCCTTCTTATTCTTTCTGAGCAGTCCACCTCTGCGAAGGCTCTCCTGGAAGCATTCAATGTTGCTAAGTGCTGTCCTACTCTAGAACTCAGAGTTTCCTTCTAGAGCTGGTAGTTTGTCAACTAGAATAGAAGGAAGATTAGAATTTTGTCCAAACACAAGCTGGTGTGGGCTATAGCCATGTCCATTGATCATACTGTTTTTAGCCATAAGAGCCCAGCCTAAAGCAGTTTGCCAACTGCACATATGTTCATTTTTCACCTTCAGGAGAATCTCAGCCAGTGTCACGTTGTGTCTCTCCAGCAGTCTGTTGCTCCACGGACTGCATCCTGCTGTAGTCTTTGTCTCTATGTTGAACTTTTCTGCCATGTGTCTGACTTCTTCATTGTTGAACTCTTTGCCATTGTCTGTGTAGATGCGCTTGGAGGCACCATGGACACTTATCCAAGAGTGAATGAATGAGTTAACGATCTCTGAGGGTTTCTTGGTCCTGACAATGTTTCCAGCACTGAAACGTGTGAAGTGATCAATGATGTGAAGATACCATACACCAGGCTCCAGCTCATTTAGATCCATAGCCACCGTCTCGTTGTACTCTGATGCTAACGGCAAACCAACAGCAGGTTTAGGCTTGGTCCTGCTGTATTTTTGACATATCTCACAGTCATGCACAATCTCCTGCAGAGTGACTGGACAGTCTTTATCATTATTTCCAGAGCTTTGGATAAGCCTCTGTAGCCGGTCTGCAGAAACATGGCCAAACTGTTTGTGAAGCTTCAGGAGGATTTTTTGCTTTTCTTTTGTTGACATCTCTGCTGTTATGACAAGGACTTCACTTTCATTGCAGTTCACTTCTTTATTGTCATCTCTAATGTCCACACAATAGTGACCGGACTGGTAAGCTCAAGAGGCACTTGTTCTTTAAACATCATGACTTTGTCATTCTCCATGTTCCTGCTCTTTTCAGGGATGTCTTGCTCAATAGCAAAGGAATATCAGCAGGTACAACTTCAGTTTCAATATGGCACCTTGTCTGCCCTATTTTAGCAGGAAGTTTTACTTTTCTGTTGGAACACACCACTTGACCATCTCCAAATCTGAACAACCTGCAGCTTGAAGATTCTGTTTGTACAGTTTGTGGACTTGGTTTTGACTCAGATCTTTTGTGTAGCTCTCCAACCACTTCTCAACACAAACCGTACGTGTACATGCAGTGTCGATGATAGCTGATCCCAGCGATTCAGTTAGAAAAATCTCAGAGTCCATCATAGCTGCTTTAGTGAACTGTGTGATGCTGCACTTTTCCAAATTTTCTTCTTCTGTCAACTTTACTTCATTCTTCCGATGAGGACAGTCTTTAGCCCAAAGGTAAGTACTCTGGCAGAAAGCACATTTCGCCCGCTTACCATACTTGTCGAGTGGATTTGTACCTCGCTGTGTGTCTGCTTTGTAGCGAGCCGTTGCTCCGTTTGAACTTGCTTGGTGGTCTGTTATCAGTGTAGAAGGCTTCATCTTGAGTCTCTCTGCCGATGGTTTTCCCTCTGAAGATCCGCTTCAGCACGGACTTCATGGATGTAAAAGTTAGTTTGGTGCATGCAGTGAGTGCTAACTGCCTACTCTGCTCCTCAAGACAGGCTGTGTCCAGAAGTTTAAATACCAATACAGCGTCAGGCAGGGTCATGTCATACTTTCTCGTATGGCTGTATCTTTGTTCAAACTCTATTATGTAGTCCACCATGGATATGTTACTTTCTTTGGATATTAAGTCAAAATGGGAATACGCTTCATAGGCACGGTCTTTTTCCTCCCTCAAGAATACCACATGCAATTTGGCAAGCAAGGTTTCCATACCATAGTGTCTGTTCAAATCTTCAGCAGATATTTCCAAAGCTGTTTCTTTGGCTCTGCCTTCGATTCCTAGCGCCACTGCCAGTGCTTGCTTCTTTGTGTCCAGGTCTGTGACAAGTCTCCAAATACTGACTTAATTTTTCCAGCACTCCTTTGGCCTAGTTTCGTCAAATTTCGGCGGTACTCTATAGTTGGAAATCATCCTCTGCTACCATGAAAAAGTCCAAACACAATGTTTGTATCTTTATGTTCAACTTTTTACTAACCCATAGCCATTGAACAACAGCGACTTCCGCCCGCACAGGGCAATGAGATTTTTCCAACATTCTCGCAATAATACAACACACACATTGGAAGAAGTCAACAAGGATGCCTCCTGGACCTCCCTGGTGAGGTGTTCCAGGGACGTCCCTCTGGGAGGAGACACCGGGGAAGACCCAGGACACGCTGGAGGGATTATATCTCTCGGCTGGCCTCGGGATGCCCCGCATGAGCTGGTGGATGTGGCTAAGAGGAAGGTGTGGTTTCTCTGTTTATGCTGCTGTCCCTGTGACCTGGCCCTTCACAAGCAGCAGAACATGGATGGATGGATAAAAGATTATTTATTAATCCTCAAGGGTTAAATTACAGCAGCCAAAGAAAGCTACAGAATTATGAAATATTTTTTAAAAAAATTATATTTTTTATGTAAAATACAATTTATGTAATTTATATCTGTTAAATATCAAACATAAAACTAACTTTATTTCCGTTTGTAACCTTAGAGGCCAGTGTGACACCAGTGATGTGCATGAGGATATGCAATGACTATGAAGTAAACAGTAAAGCTGTGCAGCTTGGATCCGATGAATTTCTGTGCACAACACCAGAACCACAAACCATCAGGACCAGTCTGGTGTGCAAGTCAGCCTGCAGGCTGATGGATTTCTGTGTTTGCTGTGTGTATCCGTGGATTTTCCGTTTCTCATCATTCTGACATTGTTTCTGATTTAATTCAGGCATTTTTCCAGACATTCTGCTGAACACGAGGACCTTTTAGACCCGACGAGAGGTTGAGCTTACTTCCACACAGAAACAGGCGGGCTTAGCAGGGTGGGGCTCTTCATGCCGAGGCCCCGCAGGAAGACAATCCATGTGTGGCTTCATGATTCATGATCCAGATACATCCTGGTGTGTGAGGAGGTCTGGGTCCTGAGTCATGTGATGTATACACACACATGCAGCAGGCGTGATGTAAAAATAGCCTGTTGGGTCACGCACACACACACACACACACTCAGAGTAGGTCACAGCAGCGAGTGTGGGTCAGTGTCGGTAAACAAGCTGCTGGAAGTGGACAGACGGTCCCGCTCAGGTAAGAAGCTGCAGGTTGTGGATTTTTACAGGCATGCGTCAGGACACCTAAAGTGCTTTTCTGTGCTTCTGTCAACAGGGAAGCCCTCTGACTGTCAACACACGAGGTTTAAGAACATTTCTGTCAACATGTTAAAGTCCATTTTGTGTTTAATCAGATAAAGTTTCCTATTGGTTGGAGTCAGAAGGTTTGAGCCGGATGTTCGAGTGAAAACAGGATTATTGCAGCTCAAATGGTTCCATGAGTCTTTAAACCACAGAAAGTCTCATCATCAGCTGAAAGATGCTTCTCAGAAGAGTCGTCACCATGTTGTACCAAGTGTTTAAGCTGTGTGATTATTTATCAAAACACAAGTTAAAAATGATCAAACCTTCATGAGAAAATAACAGAACAAAGTGAAAAGATGATTCAGGCAACATCACAACAGCCATTCATTTACAGTTTTACGGTGTTTTCTAGATCTTTACCTGAGGATGTGAAAACCTCAGTTCTTCGTCTCAGTGAGGAAATGAAACGGTATTTGTCTGAATGTAAACACTTCTTTCTTTAACAAAACACAATAAAAGCCGCTGTAGCATCAGCAGCTGCATCGCTGCGATGGATGTTTGTGCCTCGCAGATTCTGGAAGAACTAGCTTCTTCTGTCCAGATGTGGCTTCATCGGCGTCTTTCGGAGGGCTAAGTTTTCACAGCGTAGTGTGCAGACTGGTTGTTACAGGCCAGCTGTGAACTTCTGACCATGCTACCTCCTCTTCAGTCCTCAGAAAGATTTTCTCTCTTAGCTGCACTTACAGGCGCCAAAGTCTGCTTTGTTCAGATGTGTGTGTGTTCATAAGTGTGTTGTTTGTGTTAATACATGTTTTACAACCACTCTGTGTGGCACACTAGTGTACCCTGAGGGATCGTCATGGCAACGATCCAGTTTCACCTGATTGGTGTAAAAAACAGCTGTTCATGCAAACAGACCCAGAAATATGAATGATCATAAAAGGCCTTTTTCTTTGTGTTGGTTTGATTCTTATTTAGCATATTTAGACTAGAACAATTCATGTTGTAAATAGAAACTACGGAGTTTTGGTTTTCAACATTTTCGGTTCGGATCTTTTCAGTGAACTTTGGCCCAAACAGGCTGAGAAGCACGACGTCACACAAAACCCCTGGATCATTTTGGGGTCCACGCCGGCTGTGTGGGTGAATGTCTGAGAGGTTCTAACTCTGTTCCAGCTGCAGATTGAAGCTACGAACCAATCAGCTGACAGAACCGGTTAGACGCTGCAGAATGAAACGATTTGTGGTTGTCTGGAAGCTCAGACATTTCTGCAGCTTCTACAGGAACAAACTATTATTGGATGTCAGGTTTTAACCCCTTCTGTCGTGTTCATTTTCTGGTTTTTATCTTTATTTTATCGTAATTTATTAGTTACTTTATTTAATTTTGGTCTTTTTGCTATTTTTCCAGCTTTTGTTACTGTTTTAATTTTGTTTTAAAGATGAGTTCTGGACTCGACCACGTTTAGACCTGGTCCCTCTCCAGCCTGTCTGGCTCCAGTCGGGACGAGGTCTTGACTCACATCCAGACCTCGTCTGGTCACCATGGTTTCCAGCGGAGTTCATGGTGTCCAGATCATCATACTGCCGTCCTGACAGCTTCTATGATGGGTTGAAGGACCAAACATGTCCACCTTGATCTGGTCTGTCCAGAGGACACTGTTCCAGTCGTCTACTGGTTTCTCCCGATGCATCGTTGCCAACCTGCACTGGTCTGCCATGTTGTTGGTTTTTTTCTCTCTTCCCAGCAGGCTATACTGGTTTAATACTCGGAGGCCTGGAAAGTTTGTAGATCTTATAGTGAACTTGCTGGGATTTCCACACCATGTGGACATAATGTCCTGATGACCTTTAAAGGAAATTATAAATAGATGAAGTAAAACAAACTTTATGGATCCCTGAATGGTGACGTTAATCAATAAACTTACAACACGGTACAACGCTGTCTTTTCAGATAACAATCCTTCTGGACGGCTCTTCCTCCTCCATCAGAACCAGAGATGAGTCCAGAGAGGAAGGTGGACGTTCCAGTTTACGATCTGTCTCTGATCAGAAGAATCTGGGAGGTCCGGGCGAAGAAGCACAAACAGAAACAGAAGAAAGAGCAGGAGAGGGTGGAGAAGAGCGCCCTGGCCAAGTAAGTTAGTCCTACAGTTTTACTTCACCAAGGAAGACGCCGCGATTAAATACTGACGGCAGCAGGACGTGTAAGAAGTAGTTCCAGGACGATGTTTAGCATCGTTAGCATCTCCTCTTCCTCTAGCATCTGGAAACATCTGGGAGTGAGGAGAGCAGCTGCTGGAGTTTCATGAGAGGAACGTCGTCCCGTTCTGGTCTGATTCCAGCTGCTCCAAGATGCTCCAGATGTTTGTACTGGTTGACTGCAGCAGACCAGTTCTCCTGTTCCACCATCAGGATGTGGTCCAGTGTGGTCCTGCTGGACCAGTTCTCCTGTTCCACCATCAGGATGTGGTTCAGCGTGGTCCTGCTGGACCAGTTCTCCTGTTCCACCATCAGGATGTGGTCCTGCTGGACCAGTTCTCCTGTTCCACCATCAGGATGTGGTCCTGCTGGACCAGTTCTCCTGTTCCACCATCAGGATGAGGTCCAGCGTGGTCCTGCTGGACCAGTTCTCCTGTTCCACCATCAGGATGAGGTCCAGCGTGGTCCTCCTGGACCAGTTCTCCTGTTCCACCATCAGGATGTGGTTCAGCGTGGTCCTGCTGGACCAGTTCTCCTGTTCCACCATCAGGATGTGGTTCAGCGTGGTCCTGCTGGACCAGTTCTCCTGTTCCACCATCAGGATGTGGTTCAGCGTGGTCCTGCTGGACCAGTTCTCCTGTTCCACCATCAGGATGTGGTTCAGCGTGGTCCTCCTGGACCAGTTCTCCTGTTCCACCATCAGGATGTGGTTCAGCGTGGTCCTGCTGGACCAGTTCTCCTGTTCCACCATCAGGATGTGGTCCTGCTGGACCAGTTCTCCTGTTCCACCATCAGGATGTGGTCCTGCTGGACCAGTTCTCCTGTTCCACCATCAGGATGTGGTCCAGTGTGGTCCTCCTGGACCAGTTCTCCTGTTCCACCATCAGGATGTGGTTCAGCGTGGTCCTGCTGGACCAGTTCTCCTGTTCCACCATCAGGATGTGGTTCAGCGTGGTCCTGCTGGACCAGTTCTCCTGTTCCACCATCAGGATGTGGTCCTGCTGGACCAGTTCTCCTGTTCCACCATCAGGATGTGGTCCTGCTGGACCAGTTCTCCTGTTCCACCATCAGGATGAGGTCCAGCGTGGTCCTGCTGGACCAGTTCTCCTGTTCCACCATCAGGATGAGGTCCAGCGTGGTCCTGCTGGACCAGTTCTCCTGTTCCACCATCAGGATGTGGTTCAGCATGGTCCTCCTGGACCAGTTCTCCTGTTCCACCATCAGGATGTGGTTCAGCGTGGTCCTCCTGGACCAGTTCTCCTGTTCCACCATCAGGATGTGGTCCAGCGTGGTCCTGCTGGACCAGTTCTCCTGTTCCACCATCAGGATGTGGTTCAGCGTGGTCCTGCTGGACCAGTTCTCCTGTTCCACCATCAGGATGTGGTCCAGCGTGGTCCTGCTGGACCAGTTCTCCTGTTCCACCATCAGGATGTGGTCCAGCGTGGTCCTGCTGGACCAGTTCTCCTGTTCCACCATCAGGATGTGGTCCAGCGTGGTCCTGCTGGACCAGTTCTCCTGTTCCACCATCAGGATGTGGTCCAGCGTGGTCCTGCTGGACCAGTTCTCCTGTTCCACCATCAGGATGTGGTCCAGCGTGGTCCTGCTGGACCAGTTCTCCTGTTCCACCATCAGGATGTGGTTCAGCGTGGTCCTCCTGGACCAGTTCTCCTGTCCCACCATCAGGATGTGGTTCAGCGTGGTCCTCCTGGACCAGTTCTCCTGTTCCACCATCAGGATGTGGTCCAGCGTGGTCCTGCTGGACCAGTTCTCCTGTTCCACCATCAGGATGTGGTTCAGCATGGTCCTCCTGGACCAGTTCTCCTGTTCCACCATCAGGATGTGGTCCAGTGTGGTCCTGCTGGACCAGTTCTCCTGTTCCACCATCAGGATGTGGTTCAGCGTGGTCCTGCTGGACCAGTTCTCCTGTTCCACCATCAGGATGTGGTCCTGCTGGACCAGTTCTCCTGTTCCACCATCAGGATGTGGTCCTGCTGGACCAGTTCTCCTGTTCCACCATCAGGATGAGGTCCAGCGTGGTCCTGCTGGACCAGTTCTCCTGTTCCACCATCAGGATGAGGTCCAGCGTGGTCCTCCTGGACCAGTTCTCCTGTTCCACCATCAGGATGTGGTTCAGCGTGGTCCTGCTGGACCAGTTCTCCTGTTCCACCATCAGGATGTGGTCCTGCTGGACCAGTTCTCCTGTTCCACCATCAGGATGTGGTCCTGCTGGACCAGTTCTCCTGTTCCACCATCAGGATGAGGTCCAGCGTGGTCCTGCTGGACCAGTTCTCCTGTTCCACCATCAGGATGAGGTCCAGCGTGGTCCTCCTGGACCAGTTCTCCTGTTCCACCATCAGGATGTGGTTCAGCGTGGTCCTGCTGGACCAGTTCTCCTGTTCCACCATCAGGATGTGGTCCTGCTGGACCAGTTCTCCTGTTCCACCATCAGGATGTGGTCCTGCTGGACCAGTTCTCCTGTTCCACCATCAGGATGTGGTTCAGCGTGGTCCTGCTGGACCAGTTCTCCTGTTCCACCATCAGGATGTGGTCCTGCTGGACCAGTTCTCCTGTTCCACCATCAGGATGTGGTTCAGCGTGGTCCTGCTGGACCAGTTCTCCTGTTCCACCATCAGGATGTGGTCCTGCTGGACCAGTTCTCCTGTTCCACCATCAGGATGTGGTCCTGCTGGACCAGTTCTCCTGTTCCACCATCAGGATGTGGTTCAGCATGGTCCTCCTGGACCAGTTCTCCTGTTCCACCATCAGGATGTGGTCCAGCATGGTCCTCCTGGACCAGTTCTCCTGTTCCACCATCAGGATGTGGTCCAGCGTGGTCCTGCTGGACCAGTTCTCCTGTTCCACCATCAGGATGTGGTCCTGCTGGACCAGTTCTCCTGTTCCACCATCAGGATGTGGTCCTGCTGGACCAGTTCTCCTGTTCCACCATCAGGATGTGGTTCAGCGTGGTCCTGCTGGACCAGTTTTCCTGTTCCACCATCAGGATGTGGTTCAGCGTGGTCCTGCTGGACCAGTTCTCCTGTTCCACCATCAGGATGTGGTCCAGCGTGGTCCTGCTGGACCAGTTCTCCTGTTCCACCATCAGGATGTGGTCCAGAGTGGTCCTGCTGGACCAGTTCTCCTGTTCCACCATCAGGATGTGGTTCAGCATGGTCCTCCTGGACCAGTTCTCCTGTTCCACCATCAGGATGTGGTCCAGTGTGGTCCTGCTGGACCAGTTCTCCTGTTCCACCATCAGGATGTGGTTCAGGATGGTCCTCCTGGACCAGTTCTCCTGTCCATGCTGTCCACAAACTATTCCACATCTTCATCCAGGTTTCCACTCAGAACATTTTAAATGAGCTTTGGTCCAGAGAAGACGGCGTGTTTCTGGATCCTCTTCACATATGATGGAGCTTTAACCTGCATGTGTGGATTTCAGCCTGAACTGGGTTCACACTGGTTTTTGGGAGCTTCCTGAGTCCATGCACTGGTTTCCAGTAGAGAATCATGGAGAAGATAACCAGCATGCAGCTTTGTCTCATTTTCACAGAGAATATAGATAATAATAATACAGAGATTCCTCCTTGTTATCTGACTCTGTAGGTGATATTCTGCACAGTAAATGGTTGGACCTTCAAAGTCTGAGGAACATTTCTCTGAAACTGTTCCACAATATTTAGATCCAGTTTGTCTCAGACTGGTGAAGCTCTGTCCAGCTTTCCAGCCTGAGAGACTCTGCCTCTCTGAAATGCTCCTTTATACCCAGGTATGTTACTGACTCTGTTGACAGCACTCTTCCAGCCTTCTGCTGCAGCGTTTTACAGATGTGTTGCTGCATCACAGTCTGCTCATATTTTACATGGAAGGATAAAATGTCTCAGTTTCATCTGAAATGATGTTTCTCTTCTACTGCACATGAAATACGAGCTGATGAGGCTTCACACAGACACACAACTTTGTGGGATTTGGGTTGTAAATGAAAATAAACTATCATGAAACAGATAAAGTGAAATTATAATAACGTAGCTGTAGAGATTAGTTTCATAGTTCACACCTCATGCTTATGATTCAGTCTACACACACGCTGGCATAGGACTCCATGTGAATGAAACTATTTACCATGACTGGGTCAGACACAGCTGACTGTTGTTAGTCATGAAGTATGACAGAGGAGGCTGACTTTAGAAATATGAACACACACGTGGTGCTATTTATAAGCCGGCGTAGGTGGAGCCGGTAGGACGCCAGCCTGCAGAAAGGTCACGATTCTGGATGATGAGCGGGAACTGGAATCTGATCCGATGCTGCTGATAGTTCACTAACACGTCTGTCTGTCCAGGATCGACCGGCAGTGGCAGTACCGCATCTACTGCAAGAAGATGAAGAGCAAAGAACTAAACCAGCTGCATCATTACCTGGAGAGGTCTGCGCTGACAGACATACAGCCCTGCACAGAATGCACAGGTAAACATGGCCGCCGTCCAGGTATGCAGACGTTAACATTCAGCTTCACATGACGAAGGTTTATATCCACAGACAGGTCTTTCCACGTCTGATGATGATGATGATGAAGATGATGATGAGAATGATAATGATGAAGATGATGATGAGGATGATGATTATAATGATGATGGTGATGAGACTGATTATGATAACAATGATGATGATGATGATATGACGATGATGATGATGATGATGACGATGACAATGGTGATGATGATGATGATGATGATGATGATAATGACGACGATGACGATGACAATGGTTATGATGATGATGATGATGACAATGGTGATGATGATGATGATGATGATGACGATGACAATGGTTATGATGATGATGATGATGATAATCATGATGATGATGATGATGATGACAATGGTTATGATGATGATGATGATGACGATGACGATGACAATGGTTATGATGATGATGATGATAATGACGATGATGATGATCATGATGATGACGATGATGATGACAATGGTTATGATGATGATGATGATAATGACGATGATGATGATCATGATGATGATGATGATGATGACAATGGTTATGATGATGATGATGATAATGACGATGATGATGATCATGATGATGACGATGTGTTCTGTCCAGACGACCAGCAGCAGTCCCAGCAGGATCAGAAGGATCCAGACCAGAACAAACTGGTCTTCCAGCTGGATGGAGATCGCTGGCTGGTGAGTGGACAGACTTGGTGAGTCATCAGTAAAGTTCATGTGTAAGAAACCCTTCCTGCAGGACTTCCCCAAGGAGCTGCAGTGGATGACCTACCTGCAGGAGTGGTACGTCAGAGGAACGAAGATCCGCCAGCTACCCGACTACCTGGCGCTGTTCGCCCAGCTCACCATACTGGAGATCCCCAAGAACGCCATCAGAGAGCTGCCCCCAGAGATCGGTCTGTCTGTTTTTAACAAAATCATTTTGACTTCACAGCTGCTTTAATGACTCAGCAGAAATTTAAAAAAAAAAAAACATTTTTGTGACAAAGTTTTATGGTGACTCATATAACTCTAGAATTCCTTTATTTTCTGAACTATCTGAAGACACAACCACCATTAGCATCACTCTGCTACTAGCTAGCTCTGGCTAGCGCTAGCACGTTCAATAGTGTGAGTGACAGCAGGGTCAACCAATCACAGCAGCAATGAACAGACGAGCAGAGCCAATCATAGCGCTGAAATGGTTTAAAAGGTGGGACTGACCACCAGATGGAGAGCATGGATCTCTCAGCTGGGACAGGTCCATAACTGAGGACATAGGTAGGGACATGTCCCAGTTCCACGCCACGACCCACCGTCTGTGTTTCCAGGTAAGCTGACCGAGCTCAGGAAGCTGAACGCCAGCTACAACCATCTGTCCAGAATCCCTCCGGAGCTGGGAGACTGCGAGAATCTGGAGAAACTGGAGCTCACAGGAAACCGCAACCTGTCAGAGCTCCCGTTCGAGGTGAGACAGACGGTTTCCAGGAGGTGGCTTCGGTCCTCTGGTGTCTCTGACAAGACGTCATCTTGTCATCACTCCACAGCTCAGCAGCCTGAAGCAACTGGTTCACCTGGACATTGCGGAGAACAGGTTTGTCTCCATCCCCATCTGTGCTCTGAGGATGACCAGCCTGCAAGTTCTGGACATGAGCAACAACCAACTGAGCGACCTGCCGGAGGACATGGACAGGTAACAGAGGATGTCACAGAATCGGATCTGTCGGCTTCCCCGAACAGACCTCAGCTCATGTGTCTTCACCTGCAGGCTAGAGCAGCTCGTCACCCTGTTCCTCCATAAGAACAACCTGTCTTACCTCCCTCATTGTCTCACCAAGATCACCACCCTCAAGATGATTGTCGTCAGCGGCGACGAGCTCAACTGCATCCCGACCAAACTGTGCCGAAACCCGGACATCAAGTACGGCTAAAGGCAGCGTCATCTGAGATCTGGCCACCGTCAGGCTGCACTCGGGGGCTTCATCACCATTTCTGTTGCTTCCACAGGTTTATCCGTCTGTACGACAACCCCGCTGGTGAAGAGCAGAGGAAGAAGAGGGAAGAGGAGCAGAAGAAGAAGAAGGAGGAGGAAAAGAGAAGAAGGTGGAGGGAGCAGAAGGAGGAGGTGAAAGACAGCAGAGAGAAAGAGTTCATGGAGGCGTACATCAGCTCACTGGAAAACAGAGGTGAGACTAATGGGAGGGCGTCTGGTTCCTGAAACCCAACGGGGAACGGGTTCCACAGAGAGCGGTCCGATAGCTGGAGGTTCTGCCTCCAGTTCTGTTTCCGGTTCTGTCTCTGCCTTCACTAAGCCACTGTTTCCACGGCGTGCTCGCCAGGCCAACGGCGTGCTCGCCAGGCCAACGACATGCTCGCTAGGCCACTATCTTGTCATGCTCTTGTATAACTGATGAATGAAAAAGTGTCCGAATTCCATCATTTTACATGGCGGAAGATTTCTTACTCATCCAAGGATTCTTTGACAATAACTCACAGCAGGCTACGATCCATCCTACGTTTCGTTCAACACAGAGAACCGTTCAGGCAATGATAGCATTGGCAATCAAACCTTGTTCCCCCTGCAGCAACACCTGTCACCTGAAACATAGTTCCTTCCCGTTTGGTGCAATCACCCCAGACTGCCACCTACTGGACCAAAGGGGAACATCTTAAAGTGGTTTTTACAATTGCGTAGATGGAAGAAGGTGGTCTTAGAAACATGATTTAGAGGACAGATTCTGGTCCAAGTATTAGCTTTATGTCTATGCTTTCAGTTTGAGAATCATCACATACACACAGCAGCAGGTCTCTGGATGTTCACCCACCAGTAGTCCAGTCTGTCAGGTGATGAATGAAGCAGATCATCCAGATTATTTGTCCTGGTGATGCTTTCGCTACATGTCTATGGATGTCCCATCCATCAGCTGCGTTGTGTTGGTTACCAGCTGAACGAGGAGGGAAATTTAAAGGTGGGGAAAACAGAAATGTGATGGTTGGATGTTGTAAAGAATGAAGCTGGTAACAAAAGAAGACTGGAAGCAGGTGAAAATGTCCACATGCAGATCAAGAAGATGTGGTGTTCAGATAGTTTCAGCACTAACGTTAAACTCACCCAGAATATCCAGAACATTCAGAATAACTCGGAATGGTTGGGAAGACATCGGATTACATGTTAACGTGACTGAATTTCTTCCTTTTTACTTTTATCCATCTTTGACTTCGTTCAATATTTACAACTGCTTCTTATGGTGTTGTAATAAAGTTAATGTACAAAGTCAACAATTACAAACATATTAAGAGAATAAACTTTGTTGCAGCTGGAAAAGTCTACAGAAAGTTGTTACTGTTTCGTATTTTCATGGGGAAAAAGTTAATAAAACAATTTAAAGAAATGTGTATAATTAAACGCTCCCAGCTGCATTTATAATATGGATTATTTTCCCTGAAGAAAATGTGAAATTATGATTGCTTCAAGTCCCAGATGAAGCATGCACAGGAAACCTAAACAGGGCCTAGTATGGAGTCCTGTGATACCTCAGTGGTTGTTCCTGTTGTCATTCACATCTCCTGAGAACCAGTAAGCGTGGTGGACCCCTGCTGGTTGGACCAAGTAAGATGTTCTCACTACAACTGTTCGTAAAAATTCACTGAAATGTTGTTTTTGTGTTTTCCCCGACACCAGAAACGGTCCCCTGCGCCACCACCAAGGTCTCCATCTCCTGCCTTCTGTGAGGAAGAGGATGACGATGAAGTTCACGCTGAGGGTCCGACTCACTGCAAGTGACTCGGAGGTGACCGAATGTTGCTCAACAGGACTTCCACATGTAAACAAACCCAGAATCAAGCAGCAGAACATTTGGTTTCTCCAGTGCTAATGCTAAGATACTAATGGTGGCTTACAATGTAAAGTTATGCAGAAAGCTTGTGATGTGTTCAAATGAAATGTGTGTAAAACAAGACTAGAAGTGGATGGAAGGAGGTAACACCAAATAATAACTAAAACTTATTTGCCAATTTATTTTACAACTTTAAAAAATTCAATTACTTCTAACACAGTATGTCTCATTAGGTACGCGATTAGAAGAGGATTTCCCACTTCTGTCAGGACAAATAAGAATGAAGGATTTTTGGTGTTTCCTCCCTCGGTGTTACCATCCTCGTTACCGTTGTCGTGACCAGATGACGTGCACCTCCATCATGGCACCATGACAGAGACGGTGTCATTAAGAAAATGTTTTAGCTCAAAGATCCATTTCTGACCCAAACCAGCGAGTATTACGCCCTGATGCCGAACAGGAGGCATGTTTTGCATTTACCAGGTAACCATGGCAACCGGTAGATAAGGAAGTTTGTGCTGTAAAAATAAGGTTTTTAGCTCAAACCGTGTTTTTTTTTCTCTAGCTCTACAGGGGCCGTGGTTGAGTGTGATGGAGACAAGTAATGATGTGTTTCTGAAATTGGCGTGGAAACGCTGACATGAGGCAATTTTCCCTCCCGCTGTCGGTAGGGGGCGGGGCTTAGCAGGGCGGAGTCATCTGTCGTAACAGAACTACGAACAAGCGTTCAGCATCTTGTTTTCAGCCGGAGGTTTAGTTGATTTAATGAGCTTAAAGTTGTAAACAAGTCATTTAAATGAAAACCAAACTGTGAATGAAAAAAACGCCGATAAGCTCAAAACAAAAACCAAATCATGACTCTGACGTTTTACACTGATTCTGCAAAAAATACTAAACTAAACCTTTCTGTAAATTTTAGTAAAAAAGTTTTTATTTAAATTAGTTTGAGCAGTTTTAAAACCATTTCTGATTCTCTGTTTTAAAATGAAAAAGCAACAGACTTCACATTTCAGTATTGATCTTTGTTCTGCCGGGTATTGGAAGGACTTTGTGTTTGGTTCCAGCAGTGTGACGTTTTCTTTTGGGACAAACTGCTGAAAGATGAGACCAAATGAAGAATAAATGTCAGACAACAGGACAGACGTTTAACCACACATCATCCAGTAAACTCAGTTTTAGTTTGCAGGTTTATTTTTCTGGGATTTTCCATCTAGAATGTAAAAAATAGAAATCTTTGAAAATACAGTGATGTAAAAAGTATTTGCCCCCATCTGATTTCTTAATACGTTGCAAATTTATCTAAAACTTTTATTATTTATTTTAATCCAACTAACTTTTATAACCCATGTTGCACCATTACACCAGGAAAAGGTCCGAGTTTGTGAAAATCCTCTCTGACATGGCAATAAAACTGTTTCTGTTACACTTAAATGTTTCAGGTCATCTCAAAGTTTTATGAGACAAATATAACCTCAGTAAATGTAAAATGTTTTATTTCTTAAGGAAAACAGCTCTCCAGGCCTTCATGTGGAAAAGTAATCGCTCTCCCTTGTAAAGTCACGAGTTAACTGTGATTAACCTCGTTTTTGGAAAGCTGAGTTCATTTTCACTGACCAGACCGGATCAGTTCAGGAATCACTGAAAGTGAAGATGTGTGAGGAAGTGAAGCAGGCTGTGAGAGCATGAAAAGAAAAATGTCAATCCGCCATCCAAAGACATTCAGGAACAAATGAGGAAGAAAGTGACTGAAATCTGTCAGTCTGGAAAGGATACGGAGCTGTTTCTGCTTCAGGACTGCAGCCGACCGCAGTCAGACGTCATCCACGCATGGAGAAAACCGGGAACAAGCATTCCTGGGAGTTCCAACGTTACACTAAGAGCACGGCGACGACTCATCCAGGAGTCACGAAAGAACCCAGAACAACATGTAAAGAACCGCAGGCCTCAGTTATGCTCCGAGTTCACGACTCAACAATAAGAAATAGACTGGGAAGAAATGCATCATGGGAGAGTGCCGACCGACCAAATAGAACCACCAAGGCTCAGCTCACATCTGCCAAGAAACATCTGGATGAACCCAAAACGTCTGGAAAATATTCTCTGGACTGACGAGACTCCAGTTGAATGCAGTGGTGGGACCTTAAACGTGCGGTTCACGCTGGAAAAGCCTCCGATGTGGCCGAGTTACAACACGTCTGTGGCGAGGAGTGGGCTGAAACCCCCACAGCAACGTGAAAGACTCATGGCTTGGCTGCAGGTGGAGCAACCAGGTATCAGGGAGCAAAAACCTTTCCAGGTCATGAAGGCTCGGAGAGTTTAAAAATAATTTAAAATCTGCATTTTGTATTTACTCAGGTTGTGTGTCTCGTAGTAAAACTTGTGCGCTGATCTGAGACTTTTAAGTGTGAAGAATCTTCAGAAATGAAAAAGAAATCAGGAAGGAGGCAAAAACTTTTCCATAGCAGTGTGTGTTCCTGACAGGAGTGAAACGGCAGATCTGGGCTGGAACACACACTGAAAGCACGTTTGTCTGGTTTTATTCTGATTTTTTTGTTATTAAACGTTTTTGTGGAAGTCGTTTTCTTCTCGTGTAGTTTATCTGACATGAACTGGGTCAGTTCAGCAGCTGCTCGTAAACCAGTTTTATTGCAGTGGAATTTGAGCTTTTTTGCAGGCAACAGTTTACTTTTTGTTCTTTTTGAAGCAAAAAATCTTGTTTAAAGTTGAAAGGAACCAAGTCCAGCTTCAACTGTGTCTATAAGAGATCGGACCCCCCCCCCCACCGGGTTGTTTTCCTGTAACAAGGATGGATGACCTGCAGCTCCTCTTTCTGCCACTTCTCACTGAGCTGATGTCTGTTGACTGAGATCCTTCTGGCATTTTGCAGACTCGCTAAGGTGTTCAACCTCTCCTCGGTGGGGTCTGTCTTCCACCTCCTGTCTGAAATAACAGGCTCAAAATAACGCCTGTATGTATCATCTTGGTTCAAACCGAAAGCTGAGATCTCTGCATGTCGGAGTCAAGACGATGAGTTATGGCCTTCTTCTCGACAAACTCTCGGCCAAATCTTTTGCATGACACACATCACAGGTAGATTCTAGTTTTTATTAGAGATTGAGAAAAGTAGATCATTTAGATCTGGGTTCCTCTCCCTGTCAGCTGAGGCAGTCTGCAGTCTGAACCCGGTCTACATGTCCATCAAACCCTTTTATTAACTCATTGCTCCTCATCTCAGCTGGATCAGCTGAGATGAAAGTGTGGTACGTATGCAGCACAAGAGAAAGGAAGAGCTGACAGTGATGAGTCAGGAGAAAGTAACGAGCACCGTGTGTTGCTGGGACATCTTGACCTTCAGAAAAACGGAGGGAAACTTGTTAAGCTGAAACGAAAGTTTTTATAAAAGCATTTACAGTTTGACCTGTGTCAGTCTGCTCATTTCCAAGCTTCACTGTGAAGTCAGACTCCTTCTGCGCACACACACACACACACACACACACGTACAAAGATAAAATGTTAATACAACAAAACAAATGAGTAGCTATGAGTAAAACTGAGTCAATAGAAGGCATATATTTCTGCAGTTACTGTGTCAGACTAAATTCACCTGGAACACAGTAGAAAACGTGAACACCATCTCCGCCGAAAAGAAAATCACGACTTTTTCTGGATGGAGATGTCTGATGTTCCACCAGGTATCTGTTGGAGCCACTTCTCCAGTGTGGGGGACACGGCCCCCAGTGCTCCCATCACTATGGGTACTACTGCTGCTTTCACCCTCCAGGCCTTCTCCAGGTCTTCCTTGAGGCCTTGGTACTTCTCCAGTTTCTCCTTTCTCCTGATATTTCCATCATTGGGGATGGATCCATCGATCACTACGGCTTTCCTCTGCTGCTTCTCCATGATCACTATGTCCGCTTGGTTGGCCACCACCATTTTATCTGTCTGGATCTGGAAGTCCCAGAGGATCTTAGACCTCTCATTCTCCACCACCTTGGGGGGAGTTTCCCACTGAGACTTAGGGGTCTCCAGTCCATATTCTGGACAGATGTTCCTGTACACCAGGGGTGTCAGAATCCAGTCCTCGAGGGCCGGAACTCGGCAGGTTTTTGTTGTTTCCTTCCACTAATGCAGCTGATTCAAATCAATGGATCCAGCAGTTTCTTGTCAACCTGTTTGAGTGTCGGTCAGGTGTGTGTTGGAGCACAGAGACAACAAAAACCTGCAGGATACCGGCCCTCCAGGACTGCAGTTTGACACCCCTGTTGTACACTATGCCGGCTACTTGGTTATAGCGGTCCATGTATTCTTTGCCTGCCAGTATCTTGCACCCTGCTGTGAGGTGCTGGATTGTTTCAGGGGCTCCTTTGCATAGTCTGCACCTGGGATCCTGTCTGGTATGGTAGATCTGGGATCCTGCCTGGTCTGGTAGATCTGGGATCCTGCCTGGTATGGTAGATCTGGGATCCTGCCTGGTCTGGTAGATCTGGGATCCTGCCTGGTCTGGTAGATCTGGGATCCTGCCTGGTATGGTAGATCTGGGATCCTGCCTGGTATGGTAGATCTGGGATCCTGCCTGGTCTGGTAGATCTGGGATCCTGCCTGGTATGGTAGATCTGGGATCCTGCTTGGTCTGGTAGATCTGGGATCCTGCCTGGTCTGGTAGATCTGGGATCCTGCCTGGTCTGGTAGATCTGGGATCCTGCCTGGTATGGTAGATCTGGGATCCTGCCTGGTATGGTAGATCTGGGCCTTGATGGCTCTGGTGCTCAGGACCTGCTGTTGTGCTGCCGTGATTAGTGCCTCTGTGCTGTCCTTCAGTCCAGCCCTCAACAAGCTTTCCTTGTGGCTTCTTCATGGGTGCCATTCGCATGTGGTATGCCCAGGTACTTGTAGCTTTCTTCCACATCTGTTATCCTGCCCTCTGGGAGTGCAATGCCCTCCGTATGGATTACCTTCCCTCTCTCTGTTATCATCCGCCCACATTTCTCCAGTCAGACTGACATTCCGATGTCCCTGCTGTAGATCCTGGTGGTGTGGATCAGTGAGTCGATGTCCCGCTCACTCTTAGCGTACAGCTTGATGTCATCCATGTACAGGAGGTGGCTGATGGTGGCCCCATTCCTGAGTCGGTATCCATAGCCAGTCTTGGTGATCACCTGGATGAGGGGGTTCAGGCCTCTACAGAACAGCAGCGGGGACAGGGCATCTCCTTGATATATGCCACATTTTATGGAGACTTGTGCAATTGGCTTGAAGTTGGCCTCCAGGGTGGTCTGCCACAGCCTCATTGAGTTTGCAACGAAGGTCCCTATGCTGTTGTTGATCTTATACAGCTTCAGACATTCCAGGATCCATGTGTGTGGCATTGAGTTGTAGGCTTTCCGGTAGTCAATCCAGGCGGTGCACAAGTGTGTCTACCTGGTCTCGGGTGACTGCTCTGTCAACCAGCAGCTGGTGTTTGGCTCCTCTGGTTCCTCTGCCAATGCCTTTCTGTGTCTCCGCCATGTATTGATCCATGTGCCCACTTACCTACCTTATGATACCTGACCATGTCATGGAGAGGCAGGTTATTGGCTGGTAGTTGGATGGGACTGATCCCTTGTGGGGGTCTTTCAGTATCAGGACTGTTCTTCTCAGCCATTCAGGGTGAGTCCCATCCCTCAGGAGTTGGTTCATTTGTGCTGCCAGGATTTCATGGAGTGAAGTCAGCCTCTTTAGCCTGTAGGCATGGAACATATCAGGGCCAGGCGCTGACCAGTTCTTCATACATGAGAGTCTATGCTGGATATCTGCCACCAGGATGGTAACTGGGTCTTGTTCAGGGAAGGAGCTGTGGTCTGCTCTGTAGTCTTTTAACCACTGTGCTTCACTGTTATGAGATGCCTCCTTCTCCCATATGCCTTTCCAGTAATGTTCCATCTCCAGCCTTAGTGGGTCAGCTTGTGTAGTATTACCCTGCCACTGGGAGTACACTTTAGCTGGGGTAGTTGAGTTTATTCTTCTGGCCTCAACTTCTCTTGTGTATCTCTTCCGTCGCACAGCCAGTGCTTGGAGACTTTGTTTGGCAGTTTCCAGGGCCTCAAGTCCAGGCTGTACCACTCTGACACCCTCTCCGTGGTTGTGCCCTTCTGGAGTTCTTACAGTTGACTATCTTCCCTTCGAGTTATCTTGATCTTGGTTTCTAACCTCCTCTTCCATGGTGCCTCCTTCTTGCCCTTCATGTTTTGTTGTCCAAGCTTCTCCAGGATCACTTTGGCTATACTGTATATCAGCTCATTGGTTTCAGTGATGGCCGCGGTTGGGATTGTTATTGCTACATTCACCTTAGAAGGCTTTCTGGTGGTACATCACCATATATATATATATATATATATATATATATATATATATATATATATATATATATATATATATATATATATATATATATATATATATATATATATATATATACTGCTCAAAAAAATACAAGGAACACAAAAGTAACATGTAGATCTGAATGAATGAAATATTTTTATTAAATACTTTGTTCTTTCCATAGCTGAATGTGCTGACAACAAAATCACACAAATTATCAATGAAAATCAAACGTATCAACCCATGGAGGTCTGGATTTGGAGTTATAGTCTAAATGAAAGTGAAAAAACACACTACAGGCTGATCCAACTTTGATGTAATGTCCTTTAAACAAGTCAACATGAGGCTCAGTAGTGTGTGTGGCCTCCGTGTGCCTGTATGACCTCCCTACAACACCTGGGCATGCTCCTGATGAGGCGGCGGATGTTCTCCTGAGGGATCTCCTCCCAGACCTGGACTAAAGCATCCGCCAACTCCTGGACAGTCTGTGGTGCAACTTGGCATTGGTGGATGGAGCGAGACATGATGTCCCAGATGTGCTCAGCTGGATCCAGGTCTGGGGAACGGGCGGGCCGGTCCATAACATCAATGCCTTCATGTTGCAGGAACTGCTGACCCACTCCAGCCACATGAGGTCTAGCATTGTCTTGCATTAGGATCTTGATGATCTTGGTGTTCTCTGGCAAACGCCAAACGTCCTGCACGGTGTTGGGCTGGAAGCACAACCCCCACCTGTGGACGTCGGGTCCTCATACCACCCTCATGGAGTCTGTTTCTGACTGTTGGAGCAGACACATGCACATCTGTGTCCTGCTGGAGCTCATTCTGCAGGGCTCTGGCAGTGCTCCTCCTGTTCCTCCTTGCACAAAGAAGGAGGTAGCGGTCCTGCTGCTGGGTTGTTGTCCTCCCACGGCCTCCTCCACGTCTCCTGATGTACTGGCCTGTCTCCTGGTAGCGCCTCCATGCTCTGGACACGACGCTGACAGACAGCAAACCTTCTTGCCACAGCTGGCATTGATGTACCATCCTAGATGAGCTGCACTACCTGAGCCACTTGTGTGGGTTGTAGACTCCGTCTCATGCTACCACTAGAGTGAAAGCACCGCCAGCATTCAGACCAAAACATCATCCAGGAAG